>NC_083762.1:7868524-7946024 GCF_963514075.1 Conger conger | reverse complement strand
GAGAGAGAGAGAGAATTGCAGAGTATGAAAAAGCACGAGAGGGAGGAGAACCAGAGCTAGCCAGCGCAGCAGAAAAATAATTGCAGACAGAATAGAAGACAGAAAACAAGGGAGTGACGGAGGGAGACCCTCAGCTGCCTACCTGGGTCCTGTGGCTGTGCTTTCTGTTTTGGAACTGGCGAGGTGGGGAGGGAGGTGTGGAAGAGGGGAGGAGGAGGAGGAGGAGGGGGGCGTGGGTGCCTGGTCTGGAGGCCGCAGTCCGGGGAAGTTTCACACACCAGCAACAAAGTGAAGCCACTCGGAGGAATTCACAGTCTCGCACGTCTGGGTTTTTTTTTCTTCCGTTCTCCGTTTTCTTTTCCTCCCCCTTACTCACACTCTCTCTCTATCCCCTCTCTCTCTCTCTGTCTCTCAATCTTTCTCATTCTCTGTCTCTCAGTCTCTCTCACGCTCTCTCTCTCTCTGTGTCTCAGTCTTTCTCATTCTGTCTCTCAATCTTTCTCATTCCCTCTCTCTCAGTCTCTCTCTCTCTCCCAGTCTCTCTCACCCTCACCCCCCCCTCTCTCTCTCTCTCTCTTTTCTTCTTTCTGCTGAAAGAGTGGGGAGCTGCTTCATACGTCTGGTCTGCTGCGCCCTCCTCAGCGACAGTCCACCCCAGACGCCGTGTGTGGACCCCTGACCACCCCTGGAGGGGGGAGGAGGGGGGGGGGGGTAGGGGCGTGTGGGGCACGCTCGGGACAGGGCAGGGCACCCGTTCGGAGGAGGCACCGCTCAGTTAACTGTTCCCGGACGGTGTGGAGACAGAGCGAAGAGAGAGATCTGGGTACGGGACATCTGCAGAGGAAGCTCGCTGATCAGCTGATCCGTTGAGGGGTGTTCCCTGCCCTTATAAGGAGACGGGGCCGCGGGGCGGTTCGGGCCCTTTTCCGCGTGCTTTTGGCGCGCTGCTCCCGTCGTCCGCGTGGAGGGAGGCGTTTGGCTGCGGCCTGCGCTCCTGCTCTTTATTCCCCCTGTTTTCTTTCAGCACAACAGCCCGTCTTGTCTGGGGACAATAGGAACGTTTGTTGTTGTGGCGAGTTCGCAAGGGGATCGGAACGAGGCCGTACGCTCTCTCTCTCGCTCTCGCTCTCTCCCTCTCTCTTTCTCTCTCCTCTCTCTCTGGCTGTGAGGTCTCTCCCCTCTCTCTCTTTTTCTCTCTCTCTCCCTCTCTCTTACTCTCTCCTCTCTCTCTGGCTGTGAGCTCTCCCTCTCCCTTTCTCTCCCTCTCCCTCTCTCTCTCTCTCTCTCTCTCTCTCTCTCGCGGAAACAGCTGGAATGCCATCTGCTGGGAGAAGCCCGGGTGTTCTCGGAGCCTGAACTGAGTCCGCTGAAAGAGCTCCAGAGGGAGGCAGAGGGGCCTTCATCAGCCTGTGACCTGTCTGGCAGCCCCATGACAGCGAGGCCTGCCTGAGGGAACACGTGCTCTGGCGGCGAGGAAGCAGAGCCGGCGGTGACCCGCGTCGGCATTAAGGATTACCTCAACCTCACCCCTCCTCCCATGCGACCCGCCCCCCGTCCCCGGACTCCACGCCTCAACACCTGGAGGTGCCATGAAACGGAGCTCCCCGGCCGCCTCCCCGTGCCAGCGCCGCGCCGACCTCCGCTCCCTCGCGTCTCCCGCCGCCCGGACGACCCCGCTTCCCAGCATCCACCGCCGTCCGGCCCCGCGGCCGCCGCCCTCTCCCCCCTCGCCCGCGGCGGGGCGTCGCCATGGCGACGGCCGCCTGGTATCACCGGGACATCAGCCGCGTGCGGGCGGAGGACCTGCTGGCTCGCGCCGGCAGGGACGGGAGCTTCCTGGTGAGGGACAGCGAGTCCGTGCTGGGAGCCTATGCCCTCTGTCTGCTGTGAGTACCCTCTCAAAAGCCTTCTTTTTTTTGGAATGTTCTGTTTTTCAACATTCTAAGTCAGCGTTCTTGACATCAGCGCTAGAATGCTCAGTTATGAACATTCTAATCACACATCTGTGATCTCACACCTGAAAGTCTTCATATGCTGTCGATGTGCACTCTGTAATAAAGTGACACTGTACATTTTTGTACTTCAAGGGTCAAATTTCCCAAATGTACCCTGACAGTACAATAACATTCTCTTGCGTACAAAACTTTTTCCCAAGCAAAGAAATGTACAAATTAGTTATATGCAATATTGTTGGCTAGGGGGTACAATTTTAGACGCCTGGAGTAACGCCCCAGTGACAAGCATCTGTACCTGTTTAGGGACTTTTTATACCTTTATTTCTGAGAGTGTGTGTGCCTCTCCTGATACTTCACCCTCTTCAGATACCCTGCATCCACACCGCTCACATATCAGTCAGTCCTCCCCGGCTGGAGGGTGGGACTGGAGACAGGAGTTTCTTCTCTGGTGGTGTATTATAGTACAGCTTGGCTATCGCTAATGTTGCTGTCCTCATTGCCGTTTCAGTAGACGCACTGAACTGGACTTCCTTCGGTTTCAGTTGGGGGACTGAACTTTAAATGTTAAGACCACTTCGCAGCGGGTGGGCGTGCTGCCACCCAGTCTCCGGTCTCACGCTGCACTGCCACCGCCACAAACAGCGCTCACGCCCTCCTCCCTCGCACACGCACACAGCGGGGACACTGGAGGTTTTATATCATTCGCCTTTATGCTAGTTTCCACTGCAGGCTTTTCGCAAATCGACTTAGCAGACGTCCCGTCAAATATAACTCAGAGTGTCTGCGGGCTCCATCAGCCCAGCCTCTGACAGGGCCCTGACCGGGACAGGCCGCTTCAGTAACTCGGAGAGTTTGGCTGCAGTGTGAGAGGGGCAGGAGGACGGGGCCGCGGCTGGTCGGGGAGGTTTGGGCCGGGGTGGCAGGGGCAGGAGGACGGAGCCGCGGCTGGTCGGGGAGGTTTGGGCCGGGGTGGCAGGGGCAGGAGGACGGAGCCGCGGCTGTTCGGGGAGGTTTGGGCCGGGGTGGCAGGGGCTCTCCTCTCTCCCCTCGCTCCCCGGGCCCTGGAGCTGCGGTGGAAGTGTGCTCTGGTGACCGGGCGCCTTCTCCACTGCGGCCCCGCGCCAGACGCATTCCTGAAAGCTGATCCCTCCAGCTCCGGCACCCTCTCCTCTCCTCTCCTCTCCTCTCCTCCCCTCTCCTCTCCTCTCCTCTCCTCTCCTCTCCTCTCCTCGGCTTGTTTTTCTCATGCAAAACTGAAATGAACCTCCCACAATGCACTGCCGCAGTTGCAGCATAAGGCATTGTGGGTGTTCTGTTCTTCCCAGGCAATACCACGTCATGGGAAAATAAACGTGTCTGATACACAAATGCGTGTGTAGTTCTCCGGGGTGTGTAGTTCTCTGAGGTGTGTAGTTTTCTTGGGGTGCATAATTCTCTGGGGTGTGTCGTTCTTTGGGGTGTGTAGTCCTCTGAGGTGTGTAGTTCCCTGAGGTGTATAGTTCTCTGGGGTACGTAGTTCCCTGAGGTGTATAGTTCTCTGGGGTATGTAGTTCCCTGAGGTGTATAGTTCTCTGGGGAGTGTAGTTCTCTGGGGTGTGTCGTTCTTTGGGGTGTGTAGTTCTCTGAGGTGTATAGTTCTCTGGGGTGTGTAGTTCCCTGAGGTGTATAGTTCTCTGGGGTGTGTAGTTTCTGGTGTGTATAGGTCCCTGGGGTGGCAAAAGACTCTGTACCTGACCAGGTATCACAGGTGGCTGCCACAGGTAGCTACATAACTGCTGAGTGGCAACAGACTGCTGATCTTGAGTTATGTATCTCTATAGCTCCTGATCTGAGTATTCATAGAATACGCCCATGCTTCTGCTGAGTAAAATGATCAGTAATGTATTAAGTTATGTCATAAGTAATACATGACACAGGCTTACAGGAAGCAATTGGGTTCTTGCGTCCAGGAACGAAAGAGGCCATTTAATCCAAAAGCATTCGTGTGTAAAGTTCAACGATTGCACTGGAAGGAAATGTGAAATGAAACTATGTGAATACGTTTAAGCTGTGACAGAACAGTCACACCACTCTGCATTTTATGGCCCAGACCAAGTTTTTTTTTTTCCTAGGCCCAGTTTTTATTTAGGTTAAATTGGCCCCAGAATGAAGTTGTGTCTAATTTGTTTTAGGTCAGCTTGTGATCTGTAGCATAGCATGTGGTTTAGTGGTAAGAGCAGAGGACCACATAGGCATGTGTGGTGAGCAGTTTGCGAGGTAATAATAAGGGCCACTGTCGTTTGCAGGTTTCAGCGACACGTTCACACGTACCGCATTCTCCCTGACACCGACGGTCTGCTGGCTGTTCAGGTAAGTGCACACCATGCCATGTTTCAGCACTTTCCTCCCATACGCATGACCTGCTCATGTTACCGGCCAGTTTCACAGCTAAAAATGAACCCCGCTCTCCCGGCGGCGTCGAGTTAAAAATTAAAGAGAGACAGCTTTTGTAGCCACGACACCTGAGTTGTTAGCACCTTTCCTACATTTCTTTAGCAGCAAAATACCAAAAGGATCAGGATAGAACAAATAAAAACAAAATCAAACAAATAAAAATTGTATCAAATTAGAACAAAAACAAGCAGTAAGAACAATTCATATTTATATTATGTTCTTCGCTAAATCAGGCAAAAATAGTGCCAGCGAGGTAGGACTCCTTGAGCATGACTCATTTCAAGATTTTCCATCTGCTAAGAAAATTACTTATCAAGCAAATAGCAACGTAAAACAAGTCAATATTTTCAGCGTAAAAAAAAGAAGATAACTTTTTACATGACTAATGTGCTTGTTAAGACTGGCTATTCTTGCAGTGTGGAAAATCGAGTATGTTGTTGCAGTGTTTTCCGTTCGGACTCAAGCAGGAAACCTTGGGGTGTCGGGGCTGCGTGCAGTTGACAGAGCTGAGTGAAAATCGTGGGTTTTATTTTGATGCTGCCTCTGCCATTTGGTCATGTAGCTGCATGTTTCTACAATGACCTCAGCAGCACAGAGGAGAGATTGTGTTGCTTACATGGATTCCTGTACAGCCCACTCACTTGGCCAGAGACTGAAGCTACTACCATGTGTGGGCCGGGGACACGGAGAGTGTGTGGGGTGTGCCATGTGCCCAGGAGTACTGTGTGTTTGTGCTTTTGTGTGGACACGCGTGTGTATGTGTCTGTGTGTGTGTGTGTGTGTGTGTGTGTGTGTGTGTGTGAGTGTGTGTGAACAGTGCGTGTGCATATGTGTGTGTTTATGTCTGTATGTGTGCGTGCATGTGTGTATGGGTTTGGATGTGTGTATGCACAGTATGTGTGTATATGTGTTTATGTCTGCATGTGTGTGCATGTGTGTATGGGTTTGGATGTGTGTATGCACAGTATGTGTGTATATGTGTGAGTATGTGTTTATGTCTGTGTGTGTGCGTGCATGTGTGTATGGGTTTGGATGTGTGTATGCACAGTATGTGTGTATATGTGTGAGTATGTGTTTATGTCTGTGTGTGTGTGTGCATGTGTGTATGGGTTTGGATGTGTGTATGCACAGTATGTGTGTATATGTGTGAGTATGTGTTTATGTCTGTGTGTGTGTGTGCATGTGTGTATGTGTTTGGATGTGTGTATGCACAGTATGTGTGCATATGTGTGAGTATGTGTTTATGTCTCTGTGTGTGTGTGCATGTGTGTATGGGTTTGGATGTGAGTATGCACAGTATGTGTGTATATGTGTGAGTATGTGTTTATGTCTGTGTGTGTGCGTGCATGTGTGTATGGGTTTGGATGTGTGTATGCACAGTATGTGTGTATATGTGTGAGTATGTGTTTATGTCTGCATGTGTGTGCATGTGTGTATGGGTTTGGATGTGTGTATGCACAGTATGTGTGTATATGTGTGAGTATGTGTTTATGTCTGCATGTGTGTGCATGTGTGTATGGGTTTGGATGTGTGTATGCACAGTATGTGTGTATATGTGTGAGTATTTGTTTATGTCTGTGTGTGTGTGTGCATGTGTGTATGGGTTTGGATGTGTGTATGCACAGTATGTGTGTATATGTGTGAGTATGTGTTTATGTCTGTATGTGTGTGTGCATGTGTGTATGGGTTTGGATGTGTGTATGCACAGTATGTGTGTCTATGTGTGAGTATGTGTTTATGTCTGTGTGTGTGTGTGCATGTGTGTATGGGTTTGGATGTGTGTATGCACAGTATGTGTGCATATGTGTGAGTATGTGTTTATGTCTCTGTGTGTGTGTGCATGTGTGTATGGGTTTGGATGTGTGTATGCACAGTATGTGTGTATATGTGTGAGTATGTGTTTATGTCTGCATGTGTGTGTGCATGTGTGTATGGGTTTGGATGTGTGTATGCACAGTATGTGTGTATATGTGTGAGTATGTGTTTATGTCTGTGTGTGTGTTTGTGTTTGACAGACACATGCTGATCTCTGCGCACTGTCCCTTTAAGAGCCAGGGAGCCTGGTCCTCATTATGGACGGGAAGGGAAAAAAAACACAATCACACAAACATGAAAAGCACTGCCCACAAACCAGCGTGTGCATTCCTCTGCACTGCGTGTGTGTGTGTGTGTGTGCGTGTGTGTGTGTGTACGCATGACTGAGTGAAAGGTCTTACAGCCCAGGCCACAAAACACAACGAAAACTCGGCCCGTCTCGACAGACTATGAAGACCATATATGGTGACAGTCTTTGCCTTTAAAAGCTTTCAAATTTCTGTCAGACGAGAGAAGATGCACTTAGGCCACTATAGAAAGTTTGTATGTATGTTTCCTTGTCTATTATAGCTTCTGTTCTGTGACTATCTCTTAAGCCTTTTCTTGGTGAACTTTCTTATAAACTCTGCGACTACACAGTGAGTGCAAAATATCTTCTTCTAGGAACGAAAGACTGATATTTTTATCAGAAAATTTGTAGGCAAGGGTTAAAACTGTGCTGCCTTTCTCTATCCTGTCCTCTCTTTCATTCCACCTTTCATTTTCTCGGCCCTTTCATTAGAAACAAATACTTCTATTATTTTAAGATTCCTTGGCAGCAAACTCAAATTGTCCCCGTTGGAAATTGTTACTGTATTTGTGTAGTAAAATAAAGAGTGATGTGATCCTGATACAGACACAGAAAAGTAGGCTGTCGTGGCAGTAGCCTAGTGTGCCTTGGTTGAACTTTGGCGCCGTACTCTGTATGTGTGTATGTGTGTGTATGTGTGTGCATGCATGCATGCGTTTGTGTGCGTACATGTGTACGTGCCTGTGTGTGTGTGCATGCATGTGTTTGTGTGCGTATGTGTGCGCCCGCGCGTGTTGTATGTGTGTGTGCGTGTGTATGTGTGTGTGCATGCGTGTGTTTGTGTGCGTATGTGTGCGTGCGCGCGAGTGTTGTATGTGTGTGTGCGTGTGTATGTGTGTGTGCATGCGTGTGTTTGTGTGCGTATGTGTGCGCCCGCGCGTGTTGTATGTGTGTGTGCGTGTGTATGTGTGCGTATGTGTGAGTGCGCGCGAGTGTTGTATGTGTGTGTGCGTGTGTATGTGTGTGTGCATGCGTGTGTTTGTGTGCGTATGTGTGAGTGCGCGCGAGTGTTGTATGTGTGTGTGCGTGTGTATGTGTGTGTGCATGCGTGTGTTTGTGTGCGTATGTGTGAGTGCGCGCGAGTGTTGTATGTGTGTGTGCGTGTGTATGTGTGCGTATGTGTGCGTGCGCACGCGTGTTGTATGTGTGCGTACATGTGAGTGTGCGTGTGCATGCATCCATGTGTTCGTGTGCGTACATGTGTGCGCGCCTGTGTATGTGTGCGTATGTGTGCGTGCGCGCGCGTGTTGTATGTGTGTGTGCGTGTGTATGTGTGTGCGCCTGTGTATGTGTGTGTGCATGCGTGTGTTTGTGTGCGTATGTGTGCGTGCACGCGCGCGTGTGGTATGTGTGTGTGCGTGTGTATGTGTGTGTGCATGCGTGTGTTTGTGTGCGTATGTGTGCGTGCGCGCGCGTGTGGTATGTGTGTGTGCGTGTGTATGTGTGTGTGCGTGTGTATGTGTGCGTATGTGTGCGTGCGCGTGTTGTATGTGTGCGTGTGCGCGCGTGTTGTATGTGTGTGCGCGTGTGTATGTGTGTGCGCCTGTGTTTGTGTGCGTATGTGTGCGTGCGCGTGTTGTATGTGTGCGTGTGCGCGCGTGTTGTATGTGTGTGCGCGTGTGTATGTGTGTGCGCCTGTGTTTGTGTGCGTATGTGTGCGTGCGCGCGCGCGTGTTGTATGTGTGTTTGTGTGCGTATGTGTGCGTGTGCGCGAGTGTTGTATGTGTGCGCGCGTGCGTCTGTGTGTGTGCATGCCTGTGTTTGTGTGCGTATGTGTGCGTGCGCGCGCGTGTGGTATGTGTGTGTGCGTGTGTATGTGTGTGTGCGTGTGTATGTGTGCGTATGTGTGCGTGCGCGTGTTGTATGTGTGCGTGTGCGCGCGTGTTGTATGTGTGTGCGCGTGTGTATGTGTGTGCGCCTGTGTTTGTGTGCGTATGTGTGCGTGCGCGTGTTGTATGTGTGCGTGTGCGCGCGTGTTGTATGTGTGTGCGCATGTGTATGTGTGTGCGCCTGTGTTTGTGTGCGTATGTGTGCGTGCGCGCGCGCGTGTTGTATGTGTGTTTGTGTGCGTATGTGTGCGTGCGCGCGTGCGTGTTGTATGTGTGTGTGCGTGTGTATGTGTGTGTGCATGCGTGTGTTTGTGTATGTGTGCGCGCGTGTGTATGTGTGTGTGCATGCGTGTGTTTGTGTGTGTACATGTGTGTGCGCGTGTGTGTGCATGCATGCGTTTGTGTGCGTATGTGTACGTGCCTGTGTGTGTGTGCATGCGTGTGTTTGTGTGCGTATGTGTGCGTGCGCGCGCGCGTGGTATGTGTGCGCGCGTGTGTATGTGTGTGTGCATGCGTGTGTTTGTGTATGTGTGCGCCCGCGCGCGTGTTGTATGTGTGCGCGCGTATTGTATGTGTGTGTGCATGCGTGTTGTATGTGTGCGTATGTGTGCGTGTGCGCGCGTGTTGTATGTGTGTGTGCGTGTGCATGCGTGTGTTTGTGTGCGTATGTGTGCGTGTGCGCGCGTGTTGTATGTGTGTGTGCGTGTGCATGCGTGTGTATGTGTGCGTATGTGTGCGTGCGCGCGCGTGTTGTATGTGTGCGCCTGTGTTTGTGTGCGTATGTGTGTGTGTTGTATGTGTGTGCGCGTGTGTATGTGTGTGTGCCTGTGTTTGTGTGCGTATGTGTGCGTGCGCGCGCGCGTGTGGTATGTGCGTGCGCGCGCGTGTGGTATGTGTGTTTGTGTGCGTATGTGTGCGCGCGTGTGTTGTGTGTGTGCGCGTGCCTCTGTGGCTGGCTGGGGCAGAAAGCTCTGGAGCTCTGACTCACTGCAGCCAACCGGCAGCCTCCAGGATGTGGGCGGCAGTGACATCATCTCCTGAGCCCAGCGGGGCACGGCTCTGCCAGGCTGGGTCCGCGTCGTCCGTCGCCGTTACCTCTGGAAGGGCCCTCAGAGGCAGGCTATCCCAGGGGGCCGTGCCTCCACCCTGGGTGTACAAAGCAGGCCAACTGCTTAAATGTAACGCAATTAGACGTAAATGTAATGTACCGTAATGTAATAATGCAGCTACAATTTCCAAATGGCCATGTTATTCCAACAACCCAAAACTATTGGACAAATTTGGTCTTGAAAGCACCCTGTTTTACGTGTGACGTCTTTATCTGGTTCTGTCTTAAATTGTTCTCGTTAATCCTGTACGGTCTGGTAATGAAGAACTTCCTGCTTCAAATTCCAATGTATGGTCAGCAGACCGGTCCTGGGAATACCAATTTCTTTCTTTCCCCTCACAATCGATTGCCTGTCTCTCTGAAAAGGCATCCCAATGCAAAAGTCTCCTAAAACAACATTCAGGCAGCACCAGCACATGCGTTTCAGTGCGTGTCAGAGCATTCTACTAAGTTACGTTAGTGGTTTGCACATGATGAGTTAGTCTGTAATTGCTGTGGTAATTTTTTTATTTTTTTATTTCCTGATTTGACATAAATGTGGGATTCTGTAGGACGCAGAGACAGAGGTGCGGTCCTGTTTCTGAGTGAATTTTAGTGGGAGGTTTAATGGAGGTATAGGGCGGCCTGTAGTATAGTGGTTAAGGTACATGACTGGGACCCGCAAGGTTGGTGGTTCGATCCCCGGTGTTAGTCAAATCAACTGCACGTCGCTCTGGATAAGAGCGTCTGCCAAATGCCATTAATGTAATGAAATGTAATGTAGTGTAATGTAATGTAATGTAATGTAATGTAGTGTAATGTAATGTAATGTAATGTGGTCTTCTGCTTCCTTGGTCATTGTCACTGTTGCGCTCAGACTTCCCAGGGGGTTCAGGCCAACTGCTTCAGCACGCTGGGGGACCTGGTGTTGGGGTACCAGCAGCCGCACAAGGGCCTGGTGACGCCCCTGCTGTACCCCGTGGGGCGGGAATCTGACCCCGGAGACGACAGCTCAGGTGAGGGGGCGGGTAACCCCGAGCCCTAGAGTATACAGGGCGGCCTGTAGCGTAGTGGTTAAGGTAAATGACTGGGACACGCAAGGTCGGTGATTCTAATCCCGGTGTAGCCACTATAAGATCCGCACAGCCGTTGGGCCCTCGAGCAAGGCCCTTAACCCTGCATTGCTCCAGGGGAGGATTGTCTCCTGCTTAGTCTAATCAACTGTACGTCGCTCTGGATAAGAGCGTCTGCCAAATGCCATTAATGTAATGTAATGTAATGTAAACATCGCGTCAGTGTCCTGTGCAAATGTGCACTGCAGACGCTACATGTAGACTAGTAGAGCCTGAGCACTGGAACGATGTTGATTTTAAGCAAATGAAATAAAATGCTTAACTTTTTAGATAAGTCAAATTTGAAAACACTCCAGCAGCGGCAATGAAATACATTATGAAATATAAACGCAAATATTGTGTTATGAATATTATTGCAAATCGTTGTTTTTACAATGGTCAGTCATTTGTCGGAATTTTACCGGGGTCCAACGGGTTGAAAATGAAACATAGGAGATAAGTTCTTTGCAGAGATTGTTTTACTTGATATTACTTTTCTTTCACTTATTTGCCAGGGACCACCTGCAATTTTCCACATGAATTCCAAAATATGAAACCTTCGCTCAGCTAAAAGCGAAACGTGTTGACCTGTTGAAATTTTCTCTGCAGACGATGAGAAGTCCGGTTTGGCATGGACGCCCAGTCCGGCCCCACCCCCAGCCAACACAGAGCCCCCCCAAGGGACCCCCATTTCCCCAGGCCTCCATCTCCTCCTCCTCCAGAGGCTCCAGGAGATCACCGTGCCCAGGTCCATATGCTCGGCTTTACCATACACACTCAAATCAAAGCTGGCATGCATTTTAGGGCAGCATGTAGCGTAGTGGTTAAGGCACATGACTGGGACCCGCAAGGTCGGCGGTTCGAATCCCGGTGTAGCCACAATAAGATCCGCACAGCCGTTGGGCCCTTGAGCGAGGCCCTTAACCCTGCATTGCTCCCAGGGCGGATTGTCTCCTGATTAGTCTAATCAACTGTATGTCACTCTGGATAAGAGCGTCTGCCAAAAGCAATTAATGTAATGTAAATTTCATTTCATGCACAGTGTACCAAACCTTCCAGTGAGCAAAAGCTGGAATATCGATGTCTAGATGGCTGAAAATCTTTGTTGAGAGACGTTTTCACATGAACAGACTGGGTAAACATCAATATATACGTAGCTCAGGTTTTACCCAGATATAGCCTGCCTATGTCCTAGTTGGCTAGAAAACTATTTCAATTTCAACCAAATGTAGCTGTGTTTTCACTTGAATGCCGAGACAGTGTTTCAGCAACTTTTCACCACAATAATGTTTGCTGGGCTGGATTTAATATGCTTTACATCTTTAGATGCCAATAAAATTTGAAAATCTATCCCTGGGAATATTCAACAGAACATGCTATTAACCAAAACGTGTACTAGTATGAAAGGAGATCTATGTTCTGAATATTTGTAAAAATAGTTGTTCCACATAAAAGTTCAAGTAATCTGCAGGAATTTTACTGGCATCTAAAGGGCTATTAAATTACTTAAAATTTAATTTTTGACCCAGGTTTGATGTTTCATTTATGCTGCAGGAAAGGAGAGCTCCTAGACCATCTGTGTGATCAGATACCATTAGGGAGATGAACTATGGTTACATAGAGCTCCTTATTCAAGATGTTTCTGTAGTCGTCTACCAAGTGCTCTAGACACAGCAACAGACACAATGTCAAGTGGTTAGCACATGTGTATATTTGGGTTATAAGCAGCTGGGTGGATACTTGTGGTGCGTGACAGTGATTGTGTTGCTAAAACCACACAAGATTTGTCTGAAGTTTCATCCAGTTAGTGCTAAAGTTATTTAACAGCAGTGAAGTTGTTGAGAACTACGTAGCAAGGTTTTTTTTTTTTTCATCACCTACCCCCCAAACCACATCTTTCCAAGAACATTGTAAACAGGTCTAGATCATAATTTTTCCATGGAAAAATTACTTAAATACATGCTTGCTAGCTGACAAGACCATTAGGACGCAATGTTTTCGCAACTTTCCACACACACACTTAAAAAGCATTTAAGGGCCTGGTTTGGTTTTCCGCGTGGTCACGTGATGTTTTTGCAGCGTGGCCAGTGAACTGGTGGGACTGTTGAGTGAATACCTGCGCAGCGAGCTTCCTCAGGACCTGGAGCGTCTGCGCAGAGGGGGAACGGGTCTGCGCATCCTACAGCGCACCCTGGGCACAGCCTGCGAGAGTCTGCACAGGTACAACTGTCTCTCAAACCCTGATATCACTGTCTCTTAAACCCTGGTACTACTGTTTCTCAAACCAGGTACTCTAATACAACTGTCTCTCAAACCATGTTACTACTGTCTCTCAAACCCTGATACCACTGTCTCTTAAACCCTGGTACAACTGTTTCTCAAACCAGGTACTCTAATACAACTGTCTCTCAAACCATTTTACTACTGTCTCTCAAACCCTGATACCACTGTCTCTTAAACCCTGGTACTACTGTCTCTCAAACCAGGTACTCTAATACGACTGTCTCTCAAACCAGGTACTCTAATGCGACTGTCTCTCAAACCCAGGTACACCTGTCTCTCAAACGAGGTACTCTAATACAACTGTCTCTTAAACCCTGGTACCACTGTCTCTTAAACCCTGGTACAGCTGTCTCTTAATCCCTGGTAGAACTGTCTCTTAAACCCTGGTACAACTGTCTCTTAAACCATGGTACAACTGTCTCTTAAACCCTGGTACATCTGTCTCTTAAACCCTGGTACAGCTGTCTCTTAAACCCTGGTACAACTGTCTCTTAAACCTTGGTACAATTGTCTCTCAAACGAGGTACTCTAATACAACTGTCTCTTAAACCCTGGTACCACTGTCTCTTAAACCCTGGTACAGCTGTCTCTTAATCCCTGGTAGAACTGTCTCTTAAACCCTGGTACAACTGTCTCTTAAACCATGGTACAACTGTTTCTTAAACCCTGGTACAGCTGTCTCTTAAACCCTGGTACAGCTGTCTCTTAAACCCTGGTACACCTGTCTCTTAAACCTTGGTACAATTGTCTCTTAAACCCTTGTCCAACTGTCTCTTAAACCCTGGTACAGCTGTCTCTTAAACGCTGGTACACCTGTCTCTTAAACCCTGGTACAACTGTCTCTTAAACCCTGTTACAATTGTCTCTTAAACTCTTGTCAAACTGTCTCTTAAACCCTGGTACAACTGTCTCTTAAACCCTGGTACACCTGTCTCTTAAACCCTGGTACAACTGTCTCTTAAATCCTGGTACAATTGTCTCTTAAACCCTGGTACAACTGTCTCTTAAACCCTGGTACACCTGTCTCTTAAACCTTGGTACAATTGTCTCTTAAACCTTGGTACAATTGTCTCTTAAACCCTGGTACAACTGTCTCTCAAACCCTGGTACAACTGTTTCTTAAACCATGGTACAACTGTCTCTTAAACCCTGGTACAACTGTCTCTGCTAAACCCTGGTACAACTTTCTCTTAAACCCTGGTACAACTGTCTCTGCTAAACACTGGTACAACTGTCTCTTAAACCCTGGTACAACTGTCAATGGAACTGCCGGGGCACCATTGTCTCTTAAACCCTGATACAACTGTCAATGGGAGTCCATGAGTGCTTCTAGACACTGGCTATCAGAGTTTGCACAGTATATGATGATTGGCATAATATGATCAAGGATAGTTTCAGAGTTCAGAGGCACTGATGTAGGATGTTGAAAATGTAAGGCCATTCTGCAGCAGATAGTGCAGCAGCAGTATTGATGGGAAATGTAGTCCAGAGCTACTTTACAGCTTTGCAAGGAATCAATCAAACTTAATCTGGACTTCTGTCAGGCCCTGCTCAGTATTACCTTTTTGTGAAAGCAAGACCCTTAAAAAGGAGTTATCACAAAATTATATGTGATATGTTTAATAATTTTAAAGGGAACTATTGTTGTTCCACATTTGTCTTTGACCCATCTACCCGAATGCTTTTACACAGGGAACATACCTCTGAGCACAAGAGAATATAAACAAATCTTTCTAAGGTCTGGTGACATCCAGGTTTGTACAGAGTATTAAAACACATTTTTTATCGGCAGTGAGATAGACCTGACCTTGTCCAGCCTGGAGACGCTGGCCAAAGTGTTTGACCATCCTGCCTGTCCCCTGACCAGCCTCAAGACCCAGGTGAGTCAATGATACCAGCTCACCTTCAGGCTGCTGTTCTCCTGGACCATCTCTCTGTTGGAGCTCCTCACTGCGAATTTAGAACCTGTGACCCAGTTAATGAGCCAATGCATTTCCGACTGAACCCATCGCTTCATAAAACCCAACCTTTCATGTATTCAAATATAGAAACAAATTGTTTTTACAAACATATATTAAAACAACTGCATTTACACTGTAAACCAGTGAATATTGTGCCATGTTTAATTATACTGGCGGGTGAATAAGAGAGCTAACTATGCAAGAAGTAGAGGCAGTCTGTAAGGCACCTTTCTGTCTTTAATTGTTCTTATATCATTGCCCTTCCAAAACGTCCTGGAACGAATGCAAATCCGTGCAAATGAACTAAGCGAAACAGCTCCCTGTTAACTGTTTCCTCCTCACGCAGTCAATTGCGATTGAAACGTTTCAAACGAAATGTGGAAAGCAGAGAGTTTTTTTAAAAGTGGTTTCTGAGTGCACGGGGAGGGTGAATATCAGGCATACCTGTGGTGTGGTGGCTTGGACTAATCCGACAGACATTTGAGCAAAAAAAAAAAAAAAAACCCCAAAAAACCCAGGGCCTCGTGGCCTGACGGAATAATTACAAACATGTAAACTGTGCGCCCTCTAGTGGTGACCAACCACAAAGCATATATCACTCTGCGTGGGCATATTACTTCAAATAAATGGTCAAACAGTGACATTGAGATTACTATTGTAACAAGAGTGTGTAGAGTGGTGTGGGAGTGGATCATTGATATTAAGATCAGTTGCAATCGATTTGCCTGATTGAAGGTTATTCTATTTTCCTCTTATTTTCCTCTATTTTTACCTCTTTTTCCTTTGCCTTTCCAAAATATTTTAATGTTAATAACCTGTAACATCATATTATTGAAAACTCATATTATCAACCAAAACCTCTGGTTTCCATGAAGCAGAGAGCATTGAAGGAAATTCCCATGTTAGATTTCTGTAGATCTTCTGCAGTAGATTCCCATGTTAGATTTCGGTAGATTTTCTTCAGTAGATTCCCATGTTAGATGTTTGTAGATTTTCTTCAGTAGATTCCCATGTTAGATGTTTGTAGATTTTCTTCAGTAGATTCCCATGTTAGATGTTTGTAGATTTTCTTCAGTAGATTCCCATGTTAGATTTTTGTAGATCTTCAGTAGATTCACATGTTAGATTTCTGTAGATCTTCAGTAGATTCCCATGTTAGATTTTTGTAGATTTTCTTCAGTAGATTTCCATGTTAGATTTCTGTAGATTTTCTTCAGTAGATTCTCATGTTTCGCCCCCTCTCTGTTCTGTAGAACATGGGGAAGGGTTCAGACCTGGACATGGAGAGTCTGCTGTGTAAGATCTCAGCCCTGTGCAGCCTGCTGTCCTCCCTGGAGAAGAGGGTACCTGCTCACAACCTGCAACCTTGCTGCTCCTTCTCCCTGTCGCCGGCCAGAGCTCCTGCCTCAGGCCCAGTGTAGCCCTGCCCTGTAGTCCCCTGTGCTGTGCAGTCTAGAGCCACATTTACTCAACGTTTTATCCTGTGTGTTTTATCCTTGACTCCAGCAAGGGCATTATTTATGGGGGTGTTCTTGTGCTGTGCTCATGCAAAAACCTCAACCTGAATCCTTAGTTCAGATGCACCTTTGTAGCAACAATCTTAGACCTTAGTAGTTGAGTTGGTTGAGGTCACACACACACACACATACACAGTGTTGAACTGCTTCCCACTAATTATGATATTCCGAGTGTCTATAGCAGGTGAGATTACTGGCATGCAAATGTAAATTATGCCAGTAATCTCCAGGTTATATTCAGAAAAAACTCATGCCAGTTCCTACAAAATGGACGCATACTGTTGTTGCACAGTACACCGGAATAAGAGTGTTCCCACTCAGCATGAATGTATTTTGCCTTAGTATTCATCTGCTGCCTAACAGTCACATAATAAACAGTGAACAGTCATTCTGTGTGTGGCTTTTTGCTGAATGAAACATTCCGGTTGTGTCACGCAGGTGCTGAAGGCCCTGCAGGACGCTGTGGCCAATCACAACCTGGCAGTACAGCCGGCCCCGCCCCCTGAGCCCTTGCCTGCAGTGAGAACGTCTGGCAGGCCCGTCCCAGTCCACTCCTTTCTGGTGAGGACTTTTAGTTGCTTTCTCCAGTCCAGAGTGTTACTCTCATGCTGTCTATATGGTTGCTGTTTCTCATGCGACCTGTAGCGTAGTGGTTAAGGTACATGACTGGGGCCTGCATGGTTTGTTTTTTTTTAAAGATATTTTTTAGGCCTTTTTCAGCTTTATTGGACAGTATATAGTATAGAGAGACAGGAAGAATGGGAGCGAGAGAGAGAGACGGGAAGACATGCGACAAATGTCGGACGGTCGGATTCGAACCGCCGACGTCGCGGCTCACAATGAGCATGTGGTCAGTGCTCTACAGGCTGCGCCACCGAGACACCCCAAGGAGCCTGCATGGTTTGATCCCTGGTGTAGCCACAATAAGATCTGCACAGCCGTCGGGCCCTTGAGCAAGGCCCTTAACCCCGCGTTGCTCCAGGGGAGGATTGTCTCCTGCTTAGTCTAATCGACAGTACGTCACTCTGGATAAGAGCAAATGGCATTAATGTAATGTAATCGCAGCAACAGGGCAATTCCGCTGGATCTGTTCTTCCTCTCTATAACACAGTGTGAAGATGAGTTTGAAGCTTCAGTTGAGTCCTGAAGTTACCAATCAATAGTGAACATGAAAGAGTGACGTGCACACGCTGCTATACAAACATACTGTGCTTCTCCTGGTGGAAGTCTACAGCATGCTATGTAGCAGTTTCTGGGGTTGTTTATTATACTTTTGTTTTTATTATTTCTGCTATTATTGTATTCAAGTTCAATTTGCTGTTTTATCTACACCTGTAAGCTTGATAAAATCCGGAAATATGACTATTTTCCCCCTCTCTCACTCTTATGTGTGCCTGCATGCATGTGTGTGTGTGCCTGTGTGCCTGTGCATCCAGGTGAAGGTTGTCCATTATGGCAGACAGACGGTGTCAGTGGATGTTGACAAGGGGATTCTGCTGTTTGACAAAAAATCAGGGGCCTTCGGTGTGGAAACGCTGTCACATGACCGGAGTGAGGGAAATTTCTATCATCGTCAATCAAGAATTATGGGTTGAATGGAATAACTGTATCGTTCAAGTTTGCAAGTTTATAGTGTTTATTTTGCTGTATGTGTGTGTGTATGTGTGTGTGTGTGTGTTTATGTGTGTGTATGTGTGTGTGTGTGTTTATGTGTGTGTGTGTGTTTATGTGTGTGTGTGTATGCTGTATGTGTGTGTATGTGTGTGTGTTTATGTATGTGTGTGTGTGTATGCTGTATGTGTGTGTGTTTATGTGTGTGTGTGTGTGTGTGTGTGTTTATGTGTGTGTGTGTGTGTGTGTATGCTGTATGTGTGTGTATGTGTGTGTGTGTTTATGTGTGTGTGTGTGTGTGTGTATGCTGTATGTGTGTGTGTATGTGTGTGTGTGTGTGTGTGTGTGTGTGTGTGTATGTGTGTGTGTGTGTGTGTGTGTGTTTATGTGTGTGTGTGTGTGTGTGTGTGTGTGTGTGTGTGTGTGTGTATGTGTGTGTGTGTGTGTGTGTGTGTGTGTTTATGTGTGTGTGTGTGTGTGTGTGTATGCTGTATGTGTGTGTGTATGTGTGTGTGTTTGTGTGTGTGTGTATGTTTGTGTGTGTGTATGCTGTATGTTTGTGTGTGTGTGTGTGTGTGTGCTGTCAGTCCTGCAGCTGGTGAAGTTCCAGGGCGGTCCAGCGAGGCTGCGCATGGTGGTGGACAGCCACAGGAAGGCCCCGCGGGAGCTGCAGTTCGAGAGCACTAGGGTGAGCGTGGGGCTGCCACACCATCAGCGCTATAACCGGGCCAAATCCCCCCCTTCCTCTCTGACACACTCCTCATCAATCAACGTATTTCCTGTGGTGACAGTGGGTTGTTGCCAGCCTCCTCCTCAGGTTGTGTTTGAGTACTGAGAGCCTTCCTCTATGACACACTCTTTATTAATGAGCTAATTTCCTGTGCTGCCAGGCTCCGCCTCCTCAGGTTGTGTTAGAGCACTGAGAGCCTTCCTCTATGACACAGTCTTCATGAATGAGCTCATTTCCTGTGGTGTCAGTGGGCTGTTGCCAGGCTCCTCCTCAGGTTGTGTTTGCGTACTGAGAGCCTTCCTCTCCTCCTCTGCTTCAGAAGCAGGAAGCCTTCTGCCAGCTGCTCCAGCTGATGAAGACCAGGCACTCCCAGATGAGCCAACCGGATGTCATCTCTGTGTTCGTGGGCAGCTGGAACATGGGTACCTCAGCTCTGTGCTGCTCCAGTAACCCACTAAACCCTAACTCCACTCACACACACACACACACACACACACACACACACACACACACACACACACACACACATACACCTCAGCTCTGTGCTGCTCCAGTAACCACTAAACCCTAACCCTAACCCCCCCCACACACACACACACACTCTCACACACACACATACACATACACACACACACACACACACTCACACACATACACATACACACACACACACATACACACACACACACTCACACTCACACACACACATACACACTCACACACACCTCAACACTGTGCTGCTCCAGTAACCACTAAACCCTAACCCTAACCCCCCACACACACACACACACACACACACTCTCACACTCTCACACACACACATACACATACACACACACACACACACACACACTCACACACACACACACACACACACCTCAGCACTGTGCTGCTCCAGTTCCCCTGTCACGGTCCCCGGGGACAGAGAACAGCAGGTTTTCCACGCTCTATGCCCCTGGCAGTGTGTAACGCCCTCACCTCCTCCTGTTTTGGGTGCAGGTGGCTCCCCGCCTCCCCGCAGCCTGCAGTCCTGGGTCACGTGCCAGGGCCTCGGCCGGGTCCTGGACGAGACGACGGCGGCGCTCCCGCACGACGTGTACGCGGTGGGCACGCAGGAGAGCACGCAGGGCGAGAGGGAGTGGGTCGAGCAGGTCAAGGCCACGCTCCGGAGCGTCACGCACATCGACTTCAAACTGGTCAGCGGGAGGAAATTCACCTTTTAACTGACATTACATTACGTTACATTGCATTACAGGCATTTTGCAGAAACTCTTATCCAGAGCGACGTACAAGAAAGTGCATAACCATAACATAAATAATATAAATAAGAGAAATACCTTACGCAATTATGTAATGTAATTAGTTATTACATTTCGCAGTACAAAATGTTCTGCGGTCACATAGGTCTCAACATCAACAGTGAGTTGATTCTTCAAAGCTGGAGCCCTGCAAAGAAAGCTTGTCTGAAAAAGTGTTTTTGTCTTGTAATGAGACTTAAAATCTTACTTTTTTCTCTCAAGTAGAAAATATTAGCTTGTTTTAAGTTGCTGTTTGCTTGATAAGTTATATTTTCTTACCCCATTGGAAAATCTTGAAATAAGTAAAACTGTCTCACTCATTCACAATATTTTTGTAAATTTTTTCTTAGCAAAAAACTAATAAATAAGATTATAGGTCAAAATATTAGACTTGAGAATGACATTTTCTTTAGTTTTTTGCAGTCAGCGTGTGTTTGTGTTTGTGTCCTGCAGGTGGCGCTCCAGTCCCTGTGGAACCTCAGGCTGGCTGTGTTCGTGCGGCCGGAGCACGAGACGCGCATCTGTCACGTCAGCACAGCGAGCGTGAAGACCGGCCTGGCCAACCCTCTGGGTACGAGCCGCAGCCGCGCGCTCCGTTAGCACGCTTCCTCCGTTAGCACTCTTCCTCCGTTAGCACGCTTCCACCGTTAGCACGCTTCCTCCGTTAGCACGCTTCCTCCGTTAGCACGCTTCCTCAATTAGCACGCTTCCTCCGTTAGCACGCTTCCTCCATTAGCACTCTTCCTCCGTTAGCACTCTTCCTCCGTTAGCACGCTTCCTCCGTTAGCACGCTTCCTCCGTTAGCACTCTTCCTCCGTTAGCACGCTTCCTCCGTTAGCACGCTTCCTCCGTTAGCACTCTTCCTCCGTTAGCACGCTTCCTCCGTTAGCACTCTTCCTCCAGTAGCACGCTTCCTCTATTAGCACTCTTCCTCAATTAGCACGCTTCCTCAATTAGCACGCTTCCTCCATTAGCACGCTTCCTCCATTAGCACTCTTCCTCCAGTAGCACGCTTCCTCAATTAGCACGCTTCCTCAATTAGCACGCTTCCTCCGTTAGCACGCTTCCTCCATTAGCACTCTTCCTCCAGTAGCACGCTTCCTCAATTAGCACGCTTCCTCCGTTAGCACGCTTCCTCCGTTAGCACTCTTCCTCCAGTAGCACGCTTCCTCCATTAGCACTCTTTCTCAATTAGCACGCTTCCTCCGTTAGCACGCTTCCTCCATTAGCACTCTTCCTCCGTTAGCACGCTTCCTCAATTAGCACGCTTCCTCCGTTAGCACGCTTCCTCCGTTAGCACTCTTCCTCCGTTAGCACGCTTCCTCCATTAGCACTCTTCCTCCAGTAGCACGCTTCCTCCATTAGCACTCTTCCTCCATTAGCACGCTTCCTCAATTAGCACTCTTCCTGCGTTAGCACTCTTCCTCCATTAGCACTCTTCCTCCGTTAGCACTCTTCCTCCGTTTTCTATTGGGAGACCGACGCGTACATTTACGCTTGGCCAATTTCCGGACGCAGCGGACGTTTTTTGATGAGGGCAAAAACTTACAATGGGGCTCTGACGAAAATGACTGTGATTTAAGCCTCTGTTTCCATGGTTACAGGAAACAAGGGGGCAGTGGGGGTTTCCTTCCTGTTCAATGGCACCTCTTTCGGCTTTGTCAACTGCCATCTGACCTCAGGCAGTGAGAAAATCCTCAGGTATGCACGGCGCACCGAGTACACTTTTAGCTCTTGTGCAGGTTCTGGGCGTTCAAGGTCGGCTAAGATGGCAGCAGACTGATTGCTGACAGTCTGGGTCAGACCCAGTTATCGCGTGCGTGTGTCTCTTTGTGTGCGTGTGAATCAGTGTGAGCGTGTGCCTGTGTGAGCATGTCTGTATGTGCCTATATGAATTCTGTCTGTATTCTGCGTCCGTATGCGTAGGCGTGCAGGAGAGGGAGGTTCTGAGAATGTGTGCTTGGCAACGTGTCTTCGCGACAGCAGTGTGCCTTAAGCCCTAGCTTTGTGGTTTAGGTAAATGACTGGGACACGCAAGGTCGGTGGTTCGAATCCCAGTGTAGCCACAATAAGATCCGCACAGGCGTTGGGCCCTTGAGCAAGGCCCTTAACCCTGCACTGCTCCAGGGGAGGATTGTCTCCTGCTTAGTCTAATCAACTGTACATCGCTCTGGATAAGAGCGTCTGCCAAATGCCAATAAATGTAATGTAATGTAATGTACAGCCCGGCTCTGTGTATCCGCTCAGGCGGAACCAGAACTTCCAGGACATTCTGCGCCTGCTCTCCCTGGGAGACAGGCAGCTCAGTGCGTTCGACATCAGCCTGCGGTTCACACACCTCTTCTGGTGCGGAGACCTCAACTACCGACTGGACCTGGACGTGCAGGTACATCAGATCAGGTCAAAACAAGTAACTGAGCAGTGGTGCCTCCCATTTCTCAACTCCCTGCAAAATGAAAAATGAAACTGTCCCCAATTTAAGTGAACCGAACCCCCCAGGCACAAGCGCTGCGATTGGTTGACCAGACATCTGAGTGTGCTGGCTTGTCTACAGCTGCATTGATTAGACGGTCGTGCCACAAATTCTTGTCAATTCCCCTCTACTCATGTGCCGCTCACCTCACCGGCGCCCCCTGCAGGACATTCTCAGACACGTCTCCAAGAGGGAGTTCACCGACCTGATGTGCGCCGACCAGCTGACCCGCGAACGGCACAAGAGGAAGGCCTTCCTTAACTTCAGTACGTATGGACCTCCCTTCCCTCCGTGAGCGCAGTCGCGGACACGCCAGGGACCCGGTGGAGAGCACCTTCTCCTTAGAGCTCCGGGCAAAAACTGCTCTGCTGCGGTCTGTAGCGTAGTGGTTAAGGTGCATGACTGGGACCCGCGAGGTCGGCGGTTCAGTTCCACAATAGCCAATAGCCACAGTAGCCACAATAAGATCCACACAGCCGTTGGGCCCTTGAGCAAGGCCCTTAACCCCGCATTGGGGGATTGTTTCCTGTTTAGTCTAATCAACTGTACGTCGCTCTGGATAAGGGTTGGCCAGCCCTGACCCGCGTACTTGTCCTGTCCTCTTGGATTTTTCGTCTAGCCTTGCTGAGCCCTCTCTGTGTTCTCCCTGTGCAGATGAAGAGCAGATTTTGTTTCCTCCCACCTATCGCTACGAGCGAGGCTCCAGGGACTGCTACCTGTGGCAGAAGTACAAGACCACAGGGGTGAGGCTAATTCTCCAGGGTAACATCACATTTTCTGTTTCCCAGAACGTTTCTGGAAAGGTATGCACTCGGTCACTTGATTAGGTTGACCTGTACGCCAGCTTGTTCATGCAGTGGTATGCAGAAGAGCATCTCTGAACACACAACGCCTCATAACTCTAAGTGGTTAGGCTACAGCAGTAGAAGTCTAAAAAATAAGTCTAAAAACTACCGAATAAAGTGCTCGGTGAATGTATTTTCTGGGTTCCTGGATATCCATTGAACTTCACAAGTCACATGGAACATAGCGAGAAGGGTCTTAGAATGTTATTAGATTTAGCTTTTCCAGTTAAAATGAGAATTTGAAGCGTAAATGGCCATTCACGTTTTACTGGCTCAGTTAAACAATTCTGGGATTTGAGGGCCGGTATTTGGGGGTTGGGGGTGAGGGATCAGGGGAGGTTTTTGTGGTCACCGGGTAAGGGGCAATGTTGTAAATAGCTTACATTGCATGCTTGTTTTGGTGACTGTGGCAATTGAGTGAAAGACACTGTCCCACACAGCGATGTGAAGCGTATGAGTTCCAACTGCGTGACAGGCATAGCATGGCTTATTGGTCGCAATCCTGCTTTCGTTCTGTTGTTGAGCTCTAAAAATAAGCACTTCGCTCAGCCCTGCTTCGATGCTGTCAAAGTGGCCTGCGGTGGAGCCAGTGGGGTTTAGGTGGGGTGTGGGCCGTCTGAAAGTACAGCTGTCACGAGATCCTGAAATAGGCTGAGGAATGGTCTCACGTGTAGAAGGCATGTGTAAGAGGAGACGCAGTGATGACGTCATGAAGCGCCGCATGTTTCAGAGATGCACTGACACTGCATGTTGTGACCGTAATGAATCCCTCTGGTTGTGTTCAGCTCTGCGTTAGGGCCCCAGACCTGGGTCAAAATCATTGTTTGATGCACTTTAAGCCTCTAAACATGTAACCGGCACATTATTGACAATGTAAGGGAAATAGTGTTATCTTTCAGTTAGTAACACAAAGTGAGTTTTGCACTGCAAAATATCAGGGATCTGTAAAAGTTGTATATTTAAAAATACAACATAAGGCATTCACATTTAGGCATCTAGCCAATCCTCAGAACCTGAGTAGCATACAACATATGATTAAAAACTTTAGCCAAGCATAAACATGTTTTTTGAATTCCTGAAGTATGGCTTTGGCGTGGGTCTGCCCTAAACCTCCCAGTATGACAGCAGGTCTGCGTCTCTAGGTGAGGGTGACCGGGTGCTGTGTCTGCCCTAAACCCCAGTATGACAGCAGCTCTGTGTCTCTAGGTGAGGGTGAACGTGCCCTCTTGGTGTGACTGGGTGCTGTGTCTGCCCTAAGCCCCAGTATTACAGCAGCTCTGTGTCTCTAGGTGAGGGTGAACGTGCCCTCTTGGTGTGACTGGGTGCTGTGTCTGTCCTAAGCCCCAGTATGACAGCAGGTCTGTGTCTCTAGGTGAGGGTGAACGTGCCCTCTTGGTGTGACCGGGTGCTGTGTCTGTCCTAAGCCCCAGTATGACAGCAGCTCTGTGTCTCTAGGTGAGGGTGAACGTGCCCTCTTGGTGTGACCGGGTGCTGTGTCTGCCCTAAGCCCCAGTATGACAGCAGGTCTGTGTCTCTAGGTGAGGGTGAACGTGCCCTCTTGGTGTGACCGGGTGCTGTGGAGGTCCTACCCTGAGACACACATCAGCTGCACCTCTTACGGTGGGTACCAGCGCCATCGGCTCTCTTAGAACACCTATACAGAGAGGCTTAATGTGTGGGGGAATGCATGTGGGGGGAGTCTTTAGTCACAGTCACTTCAAGTAAAACCTATTTTTAAAACGGCGGCTAGAATAGATAACACACTGCACTTAGAGTCTGATTATCTACTTCTGCAGCCTGGTTTGTGGAGTGTATTTCTAACCACATTCCCCTTACACTTACAAAAAGATAAGATCTGCAAAACACAATACGATCATTTTGTTCTGACTGTGCAGTTTCCTGTAACATAGTTCAATTTTACAGAAACGTACCACCCTAACAATTTATCTTCTACATCTTTTGAACCAGGACGGAGTTGCACAGCTTTCTGACTTTCAAGAATAAAGCGAGGTTACTATAATTATAGCTACACGAGGAACGAGAATGGGAAATTGAACTGAGGAAGTCGTGCAATTATTTGTTCAGTTACGGTGCAGACACATTTCCTCTCTTTATGTGGTACAATGCAGTTCACTATCAATTAAAATAGTGCTGATGAAATCGCGTCTGTAAGCTGTTAATAATCTTGATGTTCTTGGCACATTTGGTGATCTTTGTGTTCCTTCAGGCTGCACTGATGACATCATCACCAGTGACCACTCACCTGTCTTTGCAACATTCCAAGTCGGGGTGACATCACAGTTTATTTCCAAGTCAGGTGAGTTTAGGGGGTAAGTAATGTGGCTGGGATCTTTTCATGACCTCAACCTGCCCACAGCCTTGGTCAAGTGTTTAGCTAAATTATATTTTTGCAATTTGATATATTATCTCAGTTCCTTAGCTAAATGTCACAGGAATACCTTTGTTGATTTAGCCAAGTGAACCAATTTGATTTAGTGATCGAGTTACTGTCTGCATTCCCGATTGGTGGGAACCTCACACAAAAATTAACAAGTGCAATTTGTATTATTTCAAGTCAAATAAAAAAATTGTCACAAGACATCCACCACGCTCAAGATGGCTATTTACTTCAAATGGCTGTCTGTTTTATTGTTTTTAATTTCCTTTTATTTACTCAATATTCATTTATTTGTCATTGTATATTCATGTATTTGTTTGTATGTATGGGGCAATGTAGTCTTTCAAAGGAAGTACATATTTATATTGACATGGCTCAGATCCCTATCTTAGGGGAAGCCCAGATCCCTATCTTAGGGGAAGCTCAGATCCCTATCTTAGGGGAATTAGCTGGTTTTAAATCACAAGTTGTTAGTATATTTATATACAGTACATGACTTTGTGCTCTGACCTGTAGCACTGACCAAAGACAAGCTTGGTCATAACAACATCTGCACCAGCATTCAAAGCAAATAAATAATAATAATGATATTATTCATAAATAAAAATAAATAATAACATTTCAGAGGCAGTGCATGTGTCTAAAGTGGACCATTAATACTAATGACAGCGTATTAAACTGTACCCAGCATACAAACAGAGGAATACATTGATTACTAAATCCAGCTGTGGCCTGGCAGAGCATACCCTGGATTTGTATAGCAGCTGCTGCATCATTAAATCCACCCCGACTGGGCGACATGCCTGTTCATTCTCGTATATATATACAAGATTGGATCATTGCCATTGTTTCAAAAGCAGATGTATTGTGTTGTCGCTCACAACTTAAAAATGTATTTCTGTGGAAAGAACGGTCTTACATGATATCACACGCATGCTGTCTACGAGGCGCTGGAGGCATGCCCAGGCGTAACAGGTGAAAGCCGCGTAATAGCTGTTAAAGTTTTGGCTGACTTTAAAGGTCAGCTTCTTTCCTGCATAAAGCCAGGTGAACACTGAGCTAGTGCACCCGCCCCGTGGCTCTGAAAAACGTGTCTGTCCTGCCTTTTTCTTCCCTGACACAGACCCGGGGTCGAGCGGGGAAAAGGCCTGGATCGAGTTAGAGGGCATCGAGGCGATCGTGAAGACGTCCAGCAAAGCCAAGTTCTTCATTGAGTTCCACTCATACTGCTTTGAAGGCATTAATCCCTCGATTCGTTTGCTCATCCATGCGTTCATCCATTCATTGATTCATTCGTTCATTCATTCAGGGCTTCCCAAACGAGACTTTGATAAGCTGCTTGTGTCCCGGCACAGAGTTCCGGCGTTCCAGTGAGAATGACTCACAGAGTTGTGAGGTGCCAGGGTTCCTGAAACTGGGCTGGTCCTCCAAGCAGATGCCTAAGGTGAGAGCCACTCTGCCCTGCCATCCAACTGACTCAGAGCCAGCCTCCATTAAAAACTGCGTTCATAACAAGTTTTGTCATGAAGTGCACGGGTGCACTCAGTGACCAGTTTATTAGGTAGACCTGTGCACCAGCTTGTTAATGCAAATATTTAATCAGCCAATCTTGTTGCAGCGACTAAATGCATATAAGCATGCAGACATGGTCAAGAGGTTCAGCTATTTTTCAGACAAAATGGCAGAATGGGGAAGAAATGTGATCTCAGTGACTTTGACCATGGAATGATTGTTAGTGCCAGACAGGGTGTTATGTCAGAAATTGCTGATCTCTGATTTTCACACACAACAGTTTCTAGAGTTTACAGAGATAGAAAGGTAGAAACAGACTTGGAAAAGGTTGATGCATTACAACATTGGTATGCAGAAGAGCATCTCTGAGTATACATTTCATATGTTGTTTAATAGTCACCAAGTCTAACTTTGAGCCAGTGGGCCGAATCAAGCTGAATACTCTCCATCCATTTTCTCCATTTCAATTTCTCTCTCTCTCTCTCTCTCTCTCTCTCTCTCTGTCTCTCTCTCTCTCGTGCTCTCTCTCTCTCACAGTTGGTCCCCATCATCTCAGACATGGAGCTTCTGCGGGACCAGCACCTGCTGTTGTCTGTCAAATCATGTGACGGGTTTGAGTCATACGGTGTGTGCCCATTCCCACCACTTCCTTCCATTTAAACAAATCCGTTCGGTTGAAGCCAATCTTTCTTATCGTCCTTTCTTCTCACTGCTGTCTGTGACCACGTTCGCCATAGTTATTTATCAACGGGTAACGGCTCGGAAGGGTCCGTTTTCATTGGAGAACGAAAAGCAGCGCTCCCTGTCGCCCCCTGCAGGCGAGTGCTGTGTGGCGTTGCGCTCCCTCGTCGGCGGCGCGTCGGAGCAGTTCGAGACGTTCCTGACCCACCGCGGGGAGGAGATGGGCTCCCTCCGGGGCCGGGTCCGGGCGCACGTGCCCAAGGACCGCCGTCGCACTCGAGAGAAGACCTACGGTGAGTCAGCTCTTCCCCCTACTCCCCCTCCTCTCCCTCTCTCCCCTCTCTCCCCTCTCCCTCCAACCCTACTCTCACATCTTTTCCTCGGTATTCTATGGCTATCCTCGCTTCCTCTTTCAGTTCCCTTACGAGTGACCACAGGCAGATGCATCCTTTGCCATCCAAGGCGGCATTTACGAACGCAAAAACAGCCACACTCAGTGATAGCGGCACAATTCTGCTGAGGAAGCTTAACTGGAGATGTTTCCTGTAAAATGTTTCTTGTTAATCACATGTTGTTATGCTATGGTCTAACGCGTATCTTCTGTCCGGTGCAGAATGGTTTTGTTTTGAGAAAGATGAAAAGGCCTCAGTGAAAGCTCATTTGCCGCCCCCAACGACAAGACCCCCCACCGCCCGGTGAGAAGTAACACAGAACACCTATGTCAAAAATACATTCATTATATATGTGCTGTATACTGTATGTCCATATATATGTGCTGTATACTGTAAGTCCATATATATGTGCTGTATACTGTATGTCCATATATATGTGCTGTATACTGTATGTCCATATATATGTGCTGTATACTGTAAGTCCATATATATGTACTGTATACTGTATGTCCATATATATGTGCTATATACTGTATGTCCATATATATGTACTGTATACTGTATGTCCATATATATGTGCTATATACTGTATGTCCATATATATGTGCTGTATACTGTATCTCCATATATATGTGCTGTATACTGTATGTCCATGAGTGTTATGCTGGAATTACTATGTTATATGTAAACAGTTTTGATGAGGGATGGGTCACGGACAACATGTTCATAAAAAAGTAAAAGTGAAAGTACAGTGAGTGAGTGATTCTGAATCATTGACACTGGGTTGTGTGTGTGTGTGTGTGTGTGTGTGTGTGCGCGTGCGTGGGTGTGTGTGTGCGCATGCGTGTGTGTGCGTGTGTGTGTGTGTGCTGCGTGCGCATGTGTGTGTTTGTGTGTGTGTGTGTGTGTGTGTTTGTGTGTGTATGTGTGTGTGTGTGCGCATGCGTGTGTGTGTATGTGTGCGTGTGCGTGTGCGTGTGTGTGTGTATGTGTGGGTGTGTGTGTGTTTGTGTGTGTGTGTTTGTGTGGGTGTGTGTGTGTTTGTGTGGGTGTGTGTGTGTTTGTGTGTGTGTGTGTGTGTGTGTGTTTGTGTGGGTGTGTGTATGTTTGTGTGTGTGTGCGTGTGTGTGTGTGTGTGTGCGCATGCGTCTGTGTGCGTGTGTGTGTGCGTGTGCGCGTGCGCGTGTGCGTGTGCGTGTGTGTGTGTGTGTGTTTTTCCTCCATCATGCCCTCCATCTGCTCCAGTGTTGCGGTGGCTCCGCCTACATCGGCCCCCAGCAGCTACACCAACCCGGCCTACTTCATCTTCGAGGGCGTGCCGGTCCTGCGCCGGGCCCCGGAGGTCCAGGCCCCCGGGCGCGACCCCCCGGTGGTCTGGGCCCGGGACTCAGTCCTGCAGCTGCCCCGGCTGCTGGGCCGCGGCCAGGAGGGGAAGGCCCCCCGGCGGTCCGACTTCACGGAGATCGAGATCCCGGGATGCCTCCCCCAGTTCCACGCTCTCAACGACCGCCCATGCCAACCCCAGCCTCAAGCCCTGCCCGGATCCTCCTACCAGCTCTTCCCTGCTCAGGACAAACCGCCAATAATCCATTCCCCGAAGGGGTCCCCAAACAGCAGCCTCCAGCCCAGGGAGCGAGCGCCCTGCAGGGACTCCCACGGAGACCAGAGGGGCGCGTACCTAAACCCCCCCGCCCTCGCCCGCGAGACCGCCCGCTTGTACAAGGAGACCTCCAGGAAGGACCATCCCAGAATGCACCAGGACCGGCCCCTATCTGTGCGCAAGGGGCCGCCCCTCTACCCCTACGTGTCCACCAGGGTGGCGCACTGCGTACCTCAGCCTGCCACGCCCTGGCCGCTGGAGGCGTCTCAGGTGGGACCACCTGGGGACAACTCCCTCACCGCCCTGCAGATCGCCAGGTCCCTCAGCGAGGTGGACTTCCTGCCGGCGGAAAGAGCTTTACCCGGCCCGCGGAAAGCCATTGGCCGACACAGAGACCTCGGGTACGATCTGTCTATCTCCACGGAGACGGCTTACTGCTGGGAGAAAGAGGTGAGGAAACTTGTCACGTCGATAAAACTATGAAATTAATCTTTCAGACAAGGCTGCTGAGTGAGGTTGTTTTCTTTCCTACCTTAGAATAGGCTGGTGACATTTTGATGGCAACATCCGTGGGTTGGTTAGAGTTATCCAGGAGACCTACAGTACGATTAGATATAGAGACAAGTGGATGAGTTTCTATTTAAACATAATCATGCTATTTTAAGTCATATTATGCATAGAGTCAAGTTAGTGGATTTAATGTGAAGCGCATTTGGGAAGACAGGTGGGAGTCTAACTAAATATACAGGTAACTGCCAAAATAAAGTGAACACATTTGGTTCTAAAGTGCACTTATGGTGCGTCGACAACACGGTGATCCCCGGGTTAATTCAGCTATTACATTACATTAATGGCATTTTGGCAGACGCTCTTATCCAGAGCGACGTACAGTTGATTAGACTAAGCAGGAGACAATCCTCCCCTGGAGCAATGCAGGGTTAAGGGCCTTGCTCAAGGGCCCAATGGCTGTGCGGATCTTATAGTGGCTAAACCGGGGATCAAACCACTGACCTTGGGGGTCCCAGTCATGTACCTTAACCACTACGCTACAGGCCTGCTCATGGTTGTGAATAAAAATTCTGGACAGGCCCAGTAGCCACTTAGCTTGACTGCCACAGATAGAAGAGGTCTCAGTGACTGTTTGAGTGACCCAGGTTGTTTGAGCGTGCTCAGCAGGACGGGTGAACTTGCTGATGTTTCCACAGGAAGTGTGGTTGAGTGTGGTTAAACTGATGCTGGTAAAGGCGTCATCAGCTAGGGGGAGCTGCGGTTGAAACCACCTTCCTCACCTGAGGTGGCCTGACATTGGTTTGAGATTCCGGGCGAAACTCTGCCAAATTGATCGAGGGCATGAGGTGGCAGTTCACGAAGGGGGATACTATAGTTCGGCATGTCCACATATTTTGGGAGTTGCCCGTGTTTTCCTTGGCTGCCTGGCGCCAGGTATGAAACTGTCGTCATTGCCTCCCCCTCTCTGCAGGTGTCTGTATTGCACGGAGCCCCAGAGACAGTGCGGGAACTGCTGTGCACCCTGGGTCTACAGCGGTACACTCTGGGGCTCAGCCTGAACGGCTGGGATGACCTGGACTACTTCAGGTGCGAGGGCACTGGGAGGGGCTATCACCTTTGGCCAAATGCGTATCCGCATGTCACGCATAAACACCCTCCATCCATCCATCCATTATCTGAACCCGCTTATCCTGAACAGGGTCACAGGGGGGCTGGAGCCTATCCCAGCATACATTGGGCGAAAGGCAGGAATACACCCTGGACAGGTCGCCAGTCCATCGCAGGGCACACACACCATTCACTCACACACTCACACACTCATACCTACGGGCAATTTAGACTCTCCAATCAGCCTAACCTGCATGTCTTTGGACTGTGGGAGGAAACCGGAGTACCCGGAGGAAACCCACGCAGACACGGGGAGAACATGCAAACTCCGCACAGAGAGGCCCCGGCCGACCGGGATTCAAACCCAGGACCTCCTTGCTGTGAGGCGGCAGCGCTACCCACTGCACCATCCGTGCTGCCACACACATAAACACATTACATTATATTAATGGCGGACACTCTTATTCAGAGCGACGTACAACAAAGTGCAAAGTGAATACCCATAACCAGGGATAAGTGCGCTGAAAGACCCTAGAGGGAAGCACAATTTCAGCCGCTAAATACAGATGAATGATACATTAAAAGATGCGGTTTCCCTCTCTCTACATCAGGGGTGTCGTATCATAGCTGAAAAGGCCCAGTATGGGTGTAGGTGTGTTGTTTTAACCCTGCACAAAGGCACCCCCTTTCTGGATAAGATCGGACACCCCTGTTCTACGTTATTGTATTCATTTGTATTCATTTTAAAAGGAACACTAGTCACAAAAGAAATATAATCAGGTCACGTCACAAGGACAAATACAAGGGCATTGTAGTCTCCACCAAGTCTGCATCAGATTTAGGCCAAAAGGTGATTTGGTCTTTAACCCTCTAGCCGCCAGTAAATATTCTTGCATATATTTTTTTACCCAAGCAAAAAATCTCTTTCATATGATTGTTTGTAGATTGATGAAATGATTCATTGAAACTTGCCAGAGATCTACTGGTGTGCTTTTGTATATTCCCAGTAAGAGTTAACTAACTTTCCCTGAAGTTATCAGGGAAGCTACATTTAGCATACAGAACAGATCCATTGTTGAGGAGGGGACAAGTGCCTGACCCTCTGCTTCTCTCCAGTGGGATCACTGAGGAGGACCTCCTGGCAGCTGGGGTGACCAACCCCTCCCACCGCAGGAGGATTCTGGAGAACCTGCCCAGGATTTGGGATTGAGGGGGGCGGGGGGGGGTCCCCGGACTAGCCATGATGGCAATTGGGTCCAGGACAGCAGGATTAGGATGGACCAAGCAGGCCCGTGCAAAGACCAAGGAGAAGAGACTGGGCTGATCTGAGAGAACTGCCATCGCGGACCCAGACCTGAGAATATCCGCTGAACACCTCTCACGCTCCTGTGTTAGGGGGAAGGGGGATCGGCTTCTTTTTTTTGATCGTTTCTGAAATGTACTGCCTTTTTTTAACCATTGCAAAACAAAACCTTGGAAGTCTGATGATCACAAAACTGTGCGACTCGCTGACGTTAAAATCAAAAGTTGGGAAGCCCTACCCTTTCCTTTATGGTGGCCTTGACCTACTCATTTATCAGCCCGTGAACGCATAAGTCATTCAGTGAGGGTTCGATCGATGATGTATGTGTGGTGCGTCTGAAAATGTACACAGAAACAGTGAAGTCTGTTTCTTTTAACACAACTTCCGATGACTCATTCATCTCAACCTGGCTATTCTGTGAAGCAGATCAGAATTTGAATTCAGCAGAAGGTTGTATTTAGTAAAGATACAGATACTGCATCTATTACAGGTCTGTGTTCTCATTTGTTTTCACAACTTGGGCATACCTCCAAATCCGAACAATATAATTAAACATTCTATTGTACTTATGTGGTAAGCAGTTTTTTGACAGACCGTGACAAAAACTTTTTTATTTTCTTTAAGCACCATCAAACAGACAGTATTGTAAATTGTCATGGCTAATTTAGATTCACAGTCTATACCGTGAGCGCCATAAGCCTTGGGACAAAGAGTTTTTTTTATTAAAGAGTATTTTTATATATTCTGGGTTCAACTATGTAGAAATTACAGCACATTTTATACATAGTGTAACATTTTACACATGCCCATTTCAGGGCGACAGGGCTTCACAGGTTTATCCGGTGAGTCAGATGTGCTCTAACCCTTCCTTAGTGCAGGTGTAGGAACGCCTTCAGTATCTAGTCTTGATTCTAGGTTTTGATTTCCTTTGGAGTCTGTTAATGGCATTTGTGCCACAGCTGTTCCAATCAAGGTCAAGGAAGCCATTATGAGGCTGAGAAATTAATGAGAAAATTGGCTTCCTTGACTCCTATATATCCACACACACACACACACACGCACGCGCACACGCACACGCACACACACACACACACACACACACACACGCACAACTGTGTGTTCTTTTTTCAGATCAGTACTTATGCCTGTATAATTCACACACATACGGCCGCAGTTCTATGTTCTGGTCAGTCGACTCAACAGTAAAAAGCAGTTGTGGTGACTCCCCCAGTACGAGTCATCGTGACCTCAGCTCCTCAACTTCCCGCTGTGAGTGAGCTTCCTGTATTTGGTTTCACTCGGTACCAGAGTACCAGGGGTCAGACTAAATCTGACCTTTTAAAATGCACACTTTTAAAAATGCACACAGACAACACCTTCATCTTTTACACTAATAACACTGAAGCCACACCTTATTAACTCACACTCCTTCGCATTGTATCATGGCTGCGACTCACCATGTGGGTGGCCTGTGGTGTAATCCTTAAAGTGCATGACTGGGACACGCAAGGTCGCTGGTTCGATCCCCGGTGCAGCCACAACGAGATCCGCGCAGTCACTGGGCCCTTGAGCGAGGCCCTCAACCCTGCATTGCTCCAGGGGAGGTTTGTCTCCTGCTTAGTCTAAATCAACCGTATGTCAAGCGTCTTACAAATGCCATTAATGTAACGAATCATGGCTGTAACTCACCATGGAGCAGCAGACACGGGTCAATTATTTCCTTCTGTTATGTTTTAATTCCCTGTTTTTTTCTGTATTTTTTGGGGGTTTTTTTGAGTGCATCATTGCAGATGTGGGCCCATCCCTTGGCGGCAGCAGTGTACACTAGCGGTCTGCCAGCTGAGCTGCTGCCGTTCTTGCACTGGCGGATTGCATCACAGACACAGTGGATAATGTGACCTACAGGATAACCCCCCCCCCCTTCCTCCTGGATCACACAGTGGTCAGTTATACATCGCCCTGCCAGATTGCGAGACACGGGTGACAACTGGCACAGTCCACATTTAGATTTGCAGAGTGGTTCTGCTTTACTCATGATGCTCCATTGACTTACTTCTTGATATGTTAGCACAGCTAAGGAGTGCGTTCTGTGCACTTTCACTATCCCATATCAAATATAGGAAGTTACCCATAAGTGCTTCTCAAAAATGCCTATGACAGTGTTTTTGTCGAAAAGAGCTGCTTTTAGTTCGATCACTTTGGGCGACTCCAGTTTCTCACATAACCCTGAAAAGTGTCTGAAAAGTGTTGGTTAACCTATTTACAGACAGAAGGCTGACATTGTGAAGTAACCACACAGGACCCAGGGGCCAAAGATGCTGTGTTTGTGGTCCAAAGAGTGTACGTGTGTCTGTGTGTGTGTGTGTGTGTGTGTGTGTTGCAGTAAACATTCAAGTCTGTTGAAAGTTATTCATTAAAATTGGGGCAAATACACCTCACTGTGGTCTTGGATGCTAAATAGGTCAGTGACCGAATTGACAAACACCACTGCATTCCTCTGAGCCAGTTAGTTTGGATTCACCACAATGCTATCACGATATATTAAAAACACCAAACACGTAGACACACACAATGTGTAGGTGCAGCATTTTTGCTTTGGTGCTGTGTGCAGAAAATGTGTTACTTGCAAGGAATTACTATTCTACTGAAAAAGCTATAGTAATCAAATAGAACTAAACACCACTGCATGAAAGGCGTCTTTGATATGTAAATCAGTGTTGTTTATCTCTGATAGTACTTTTTTGGACAAAAAAGGAAATGCTCACAGAGATTGAAAATCCCAATACTGTATGACAGGGTCTGAGAGGGCTGGGAACAGCTGGTTTCCCGCTCTGCCGTTACCTGGGAGTCAGGTGTGAGTCCGGCCAATCAATAGTACTAATTGCTCAGTTAATTACCCAGTAGAAAAGAAAACCAGGGCTGAAGTTGGATTCGAGGGCCAGATTTGATGATAACATCTTTATACATAGTGTACATATGTAAATCAACATGACCTATATGTGATATTTAATCATTCTCCCCATGTGACTTTGCACCACTGTGTGAACTGGGTCGCGTGTTGAAAAACCCCTGCGAAAGCGATGAGGTGTTTCGGCCGGTGATCAACGGGGCCAGTGACCTCACAGAGAAGATCAGCGTGTGAGGTAGTGTTGCGACCCGTCCCTGACCCACACAAATTCCACATTCCTTAATCACTCACGGGCTGCTGCTGAGCCTGCCTGCGCACAGCCCTGCTGACAGGGCGTTGGGTCAGTTTCCCACTCAGCCTGACACCCCCGCTACCCACACAAGCCTGGCTCACCTCCAGGGCAACAGAAGTCTGGGAGCCATTGACGCGCATTCCAACATCAACATCTGTTAAACACGTGTTCAGCTCCTGACAGAATCCTATTACACCTGAACGACTACGATTGTTATCAATCATAACCGAAATGGCACGTTCATTGTAGTTACATTGTGTAGAATATGCATGAAATATCAAAAAGGGGAAAAGCTAACTGAGGTGGCAGTGTGATGTTGTCATTCAAAGGTTTTAGGTTTAATTTGTAGGTGGGGCCCTGCTGTTGTGTCCTTCAGTAAAGCGCTTAACCTCAATTTCTTCAGTAAATACACAGTAGCATAAACTGATTGTAAGTTCAGAATGTAAGTGCAGTGTAAATGGCTTTGAATAAGAACATTTGTTAGATGCTTAGATCCTTCTGCTGCGCAGCATAAGCTGGAGAACAAACGGGGTTGCTTACAAGACCAGGTTGGCCTAACCCTGCCCATGGAGATCTATCGTCCTGTATGTTTTTATTTCAACCCTAATTCGGCCCAACCGATTCTACAAATTACCAGCTCAACTCTAGCTGTAGAATGGGATGTGCTTTGTTAGGCTTAGAATGAAAGCCTACAGGATGCTAGACCTCCAGGAACAGGGTTTGGCATCCCTCCGGTACAAGATGCAATTATTGGCTAGCAATTATTTTCTCCGACAGACATTTTGTGTCTTTCCCTGTCTTGAGTTGATTGAATTATCACATGCCCTAGAAAAGCTCTTACATTAGAGGTCTCCTTTATTCTGGCCATAAACTTGAAACAATGGCAGAAAGTAATGGGGTTTGCCTGGAGGTTAAACAGGCACCCACAGATAGGCATCATGACTGCCAGCCCGACAGCACTTTGTCACCAGATCTGTGGTCTGCTCAGCAATCGTCAGGCTTCCTTCGCAAGAGTAACGGCAGCGTGGCTATTCAGCTCTGTTAATGCGATCAGTGTGCGCGTACCAGAGTGCATATCCGAGCGCATGCAATAACATAAACTGCATGCATTCAAACGTGCCTTTTTATTTTGATTGATTGAGCAACATCCATACGTATCTGCCTTCCATTGAAAAAGCTACAAAAAGGTCTGTTGCATATATTTTGGAACAAAACATACATTTGATAACAAAACATTAACATTGGCTCATAATCAGTCCCCAATCAGCATGAAGCTATCGGTGGTGGCATCAGGCTCTTCATTCATACCGCAAGTATACATTCCCAGAAACACCAGACACACTGACTAAAACTAAACACAAAGCCTATGTAAATATCCGTCGTAGTTTAGCATTTGTTCTTGCTCTGTTGTCGCGCGTCCGTTCAGGACCTCGATGATGAGTGAGCTGCAGGTGATTTGGAGAAGCCCGGGTCAACAATTCAAATGTCAGAACATTTCTCAAGTGGTGGGGCTGCTGCTTTTTTGCACCATTTATGTAAGGTGGTTTATGTAAGCTACCGGTAAAATATACTGCAGCAGCAGTGGCGCGCGCTCATTTTGGTGGGCGCGCGCTCATTATGACACATGGCCATTAACAAGTGGCCATTTGCCATAATAAATTAAATAGTAGCAATGGTTCATGTTTCATCATGCACGCATAAACCGGTTTAACCCCAGGAAAGCACCCCAGGAAAGACATTAGTAAGTCACACAACACAGCCCAATGTTACATAAAAGAGTTGTACCCATTGCTTTCGTTCTTCTCCCCTGGATGGTAGGTGGTGTGGAGCTCTAGTTGTTACTCACTCCAGAGACTGGACCACACAGAGGAGTCGACACTAAATACTTGGTGCCCGGTAATATTTCATTCCTCCCAGAAGAACTTCTGGAATGTAAAGTAGGCTACTTTATTTTAATTGGATTCAGCAGTGTACAAAAGCTAGGATGCTTTTTCTTTTTCTGGAATGCAGTTCAAGACTCTCAAATGTGCACTCTCAGACTTCAAAGCTGTCAGGTTTTAAATAAAAGATGTTATATCTCATGAGACACTTCAATAGGCAATACATTACCTTATCAATGATGCTGTCATTTTAAATCTTAGGATTTCACATGCTTTAAAATTGCGTTCCCCAGAATAGTTTATTTTTCTAAAAAACCGTGATATAAATGAAATAGATATAAAAATATAGTAGGCTTTCGCACTTTACAACACCGTCGCATTAATATGCAGAACGAGTTTAATCGATACGTACAAATTCTGACAATGAGGTTATTTGCATTTCAGGGGGCGTACTACAGGGGGATGAGGTATTCTCCTTTCGTACAGCAGGTCACAACGCTCTTCTGTCCCGCTGGCGCAGTCATCCGACGGTTCGCTGGATTCCGTCCTTCAGTTGTCCAAGCGAGTAAAGATACCTGGGTAAGTAAGGTAAGCGAGGATACCGTCGGAAATCAGGTTTTTTTCTTCTTCTCTGAATTCTTGGCTCTGTCGAAAGTTATTATTTCTGCTTTGACTCTCGGGAAACATTCCCGTGCTTCTCACCGTAAAAACACACAAGTCGTGGTTTCCAGAACTTTTTTGTGTGTAGCCATAATGTGGATGGGTTATGAGTGCCGACAGTGTTCTTGCTATAAAGTTTGGTTCATGCTTTGTAAATAGTGCCACCACATTTTATACATAATTGCCATACAGATTTTAAACGTTGTGTAATCGGTAATTATTATATTAGGCATACGCATTACTTATATCAACTACAAACACTACTAATACACAGGAATAAAGCTGGATTCATATAGTAAAGTAAAGGAGAAAAAAGAAAAACATAGCCTATACTTCTCTGCAAGAGAATAAATCTGTCAAAACCAATGTTATCACGTCGCTGCTCCGTCTCTCTTCCGCTTTCTGGCGCAGTGTTTCAAAGGGCAGCTTTGCACACTTGCAATTAGCCCGTTATCAGTCACTGTATACTGTACGTTTTGTGTTATAATTCCACTTTCCGCTTTTTTAACACCACATTTAACACACAATACTAAATCCTAAAAAGCGAAATCCTTTTGAAATCTCATAGTAAGTAGCCTACGGTTTTATGAAACGCGTATCATATCTACATTCTAAATCAATATTTTATAGCGTTCTCTCCAAGTTAAAGGATGAATATGCGATATATGCCTACTATACTTCATTTAAATACCATTTAATAAAAAAAATAAAAAAGCAGTAGGAAGCCTTCCTGGTTCTCTGAAATACTTAATGAGTCATTTTTCCTGCAGTTGCACTCCAGTCTTCTTTGTGCCAATATGATTGTGATACACTTCTCTTAGCTTAGATGGATGTTTATGCTTTGTGTAACTTTATTTGCTCATTTGATAATAGTCAAATACAGGCAAAAATAGTGCTTTGTTTTCACTTTTCCTTTCAGTTTTTAAAGCAACGAAAATGAACACACTCTTCAATGGCCACCACGAGGGGAACAGGTCAGCGCCGTTTACCACCATGTCGCCAGGGATCGCCGAAGCGGTCAACCACACCTGCCGCTTCGACGAGGAGTTCAAGTACATCCTGCTGCCCGTGTCCTACGGCCTGGTGTGTGTGTTCGGGCTCCTGTTCAACGCCGTGGCCCTCTGGATGTTCCTGACCAAGATGAGGCCCTGGAACACCAGCACGGTGTACATGTTCCACCTGGCGCTGTCCGACATGCTGTACGTGCTCTCCCTGCCCACCCTCATCCACTACTACGCCAACCGCAGCCACTGGCCCTTCGGCGTGGCCCTCTGCAAGTTCGTCCGCTTCCTCTTCTACGCCAACCTGTACTGCAGCATCCTCTTCCTCACCTGCATCAGCGTGCACCGCTACCTGGCCATCTGCCACCCCATCCGCACCGTCACCACCATCAAGCCGCGGCACGCCCACGTGGTGTGCGGCCTGGTCTGGGCCACGGTCGGCGCCTGCCTGGTGCCCAACCTGGTCTTCGTGACCACGTCCGAGCGCGACGGGTACACGCTGTGCCACGACACCACGCGTCCGGAGGACTTCGAGCAGTACGTGTCCTACAGCTGGGCCGTGATGGTGCTGCTCTTCGGCATCCCCTTCCTGGTCATCATGGCGTGCTACTGCCTGATGGCGCGGGCGCTGTGCCGGCCCCGGGGCGGCCTGGCCTCCGGCCAGGAGAGGGCGCCCTCCGCCCACAGGAAGTCCGTCATGCTGATCGTGGTGGTGCTGGTGGTCTTCGCCGTGTCCTTCGTGCCCTTCCACATCACGCGCACCCTCTACTACGCGTACCGCGCGCTGGAGGCCGACTGCGCCGTGCTCAACATCATCAACTTCGCCTACAAGATCACCCGCCCGCTGGCCAGCATCAACAGCGTCATCGACCCCATCCTCTACTTCCTGGCTGGGGACCACTACCGCTCCAAGCTCCTCAAGGCTCTGCCCTGGCGGAAGCACAACACTGCCACTGCTTACGCTGTGCCCCTGCAGCTGCCGAACAGTCGCGAAATGGGGCTCGCCAACAACAAACAACACCCCAAAGCCTGAGTTCAACCGGGGAAGTGAGAACGAGAGCAGGGCGGAGAGTGATACTAGTGGCACTGTGAGGGGGGAAATTGTGGCAGAAGCTCAGGTAACTCCTGAGACCTTGCTCCAGTCTATGTTCATTGCTGGGATGTCCTACTGGTTGTCTTGGTGACAACTAATGGGATCTTAAGCACAGTGCGCCCTGGGATGGGCCGTACGACGCGGCCAGGACAGAAGGCCGCCATTTTATGGGCGTCTAAATTCCGTGCCGAGGAATGAGCCAGGTCTGAGTCAGGCTTCCTCCCAGAGCTCATAGTTCATTGGAGACAGCTGGAGAGAGGACGTTGGAGGAAGTGGCCTTCACCTTGACCCCGAGGCTTCCAGACTAACCAAGTAAAGCTGCGTCGTTGGAACTAGAACTCACAAGCAGCGTAGGTTGCTTATTAATGCCCTAAAGGAAAGGAGACAGTGGAGCTTCTTGAAGGAGGATCAAGCAAACTAAGGCAGTCAGACATGATTAGATCTTCTAAGCCTTAATCACGGTAATGATAGATTCCCCTCACACCTCACAAGTGACTGCTTTGTGGCCAGTGCCCGTTCCCAGATACACTGTGCCATTGTATGCCAGACCAACAATATTGTCACTGTTACTGGACCTGGCACCCTCAACCCACAATTCCAGCCTTGAGGAATTTCAGGACAAAGCCACGTTCATACAGACAATAACTCAGTGCTTCGGAAGATTGCCTCAGCAACGTGCTACCGAGACATTACTGTTGGAAGAAATGGTCTGGGATGTAGACATTTTATTTTGCATGCAATGTAGAAAATGCTGGCGGGGGGGGGCATTCAGTCTTTTGCTGGTGGTTTGGCTAAAAACAAACTGAAATCAAGGATCACAGACTATTACTGTGTAGGTAACTGTTAAGGTACAGAAAACTGAAAAGCACGGAGTGAGCTGTCCCTTTAGGCAGACTAAACTGAAAAGGTGGTTAAACTGCCTGTTCCAGTACTACCGGAAACTGCTCATAGGTCGACTGGAAAGAGTGGGGAAATAAAATAAAGCTCCTCCCACTACATGGTGGGAGTTGTTTTCAGGAAATAATGTGCACAGTAATTAGCGTCCTTTTCAGCCATTCCCTTTCAGAAATATTTCATATATTTGGATTCAAGCTACATACTTTGGGGAGCACCTTTCAGCCAGAGCACCAAGTACACTGAAAAAACAAAAAAGTGTTTTAGTCCTGTAATGAGACTTAAATTCGTATTTCTTTGTCTCAAGTCGACGATACTATCTTTTTAAAACTATCTTTTTAAAACAATATTTTGTTTGATAAGTTACACAATTGAAAAATCGTAAAAAGAGTCAAACATTGGCAATCTTTTTGACATATTTAACAAAAAAGTAATAGAAGGAAGATTTTGGGCCAGATTCTCCATACAAACATGAGTTTAGTCCAGGACTGAGCTCAATCTGTGTCTGTGAAACTGACCCTTTAAATATGAATATAAGACTAAAATGCCTGCTAAGAGTTACTCATATTTCGTTTTCTTTTTGCCGTGTAATAAAGAGAAGTGCAAAGAGAGAGATCCAGGGAACAGTGGCTGTGAAGCAGGCTTTGTATCATCAACAGAAAAGGCCAGTGTTTCTCTGGGGCTTATCTTGGCAGCCGACGCCCTCTCCCAGCTGTTTTTCTTTTCTCCGTCTCTCTGATGAATGGATGTGCAGCTGTCTACATCTGCACTCCGTGTGGAAACAGGGGGTGGGCGGAAGGACCAGGGGGCTCGGAGGAAGGGGCGCACTGAGAGAATTTGAGCTGCTTTCCTTTTACGTTTCACACTTGGCAGAGGTCGGAAGAAGTTTCCCATTCCCAGTTCACCTGCCCACAAAGTACTGTTGCTGTTTATATATTTTATTTTGCTGGTTGTGTTTGTGGTGTTGGAGTCGAGGGATTTTGTTAGTTGAGTTCCACGGGATTGTTTTTAGGAATTCACCATGACAACTGATTTCAGAAAGGAAAAGCATGCAGAAGCTGAAGAAACCATTATTTTTTTGAAACAACATATTGGTCTTCTGCTGCTTGCCTATCCAGTTAAGAGGTTTGACGCATTGTGTGTTCAGAGATGCTTTTCTGCATTACATTACATCAATGGCTCTTATCCAGAGCGACGTACAGTTGATTAGACTATGCAGGAGGCAATCCCCCCTGGAGCAATGCAGGGTTAAGGGCCTTGCTCAAGGGCCCAACGGCTGTGCGGATCTGTCCCAGTCATTTACCTTAACCACTACGCTACAGGCCGCCCCGGTTGTAATGTGTGGTTATCATAGACTGGTGGTTATTTGCCTTACTGTCACCATCCTGTCAGTTTTGACCAGTCTGGCCCTTCTCCTCTGACGTCTCTCATTAACAAGGCATTTTTGCCCGCAGTACTGCTGCTCACTGGATGTTTTCTGTTTTTTGGACCATACTCTGCAAACTGTAGAGACTGCTGTGTGTGAAAATCCTAGGAGATCAGCAGTGTCAGAGATATTCAAGTCTGGCACCCACAATCATTCCACAGTCAAAGTCACTTCGATCATATTTCTTCCCCATTCTGACATTTGGTCTGAAAAACAGCTGAAGCTATAGACCATGTCTGCATGCTTTTATGCATTTAGTTGCTGCCACATGATTAGCTGATTAAATATTTGCATTAACAAGATGGTGTACAGGTTTATGTAATAAAGGGCTCAGCAAGAGTACGTAACAGGCTAGGAAAATCAGCTTCATTCATCAAGTAACCAGGGGATCAGGTTTCTGTAAGGCAAATGACTGCTTCCCATGGAAGCTGTGAAAAACCAACTGTGTCAAGTCCAAAACATACTTTGAAGAGATTTGCCTTTTTGGTGAGACTTTATGTTGGACATCTTCCTCACATGGATGAGTCCATTAGGAATGTCAAAGTCATTACATTACATTAATGGCATTTGGCAGACGCTCTTATTCAGAGTGACATACAGTTGATTAGACTAAGCAGGAGACAATCCTCCCCTGGAGCAATGCAGAGTTAACAGCTGTGCAGATCTTATTGTGGCTACACCGGGATTAGACCCACCAACCTTGCGTGTCCCAGTCATTATCCCATCTTAACCACTACGCTACAGGCCGCCCAGTCAGGACGGTGTTTCGGAGGGAAGGACCTGGACCTTGCCCATACCCTGAGAGAGGAGAAGTGAGACTTCCCCCACCTCCTGGCCCACACCCTGACTGCAGAGATGCAACAACATCGACAATCAGACCTCAGTTAATATGGGTTGCTTCGTCTTTGACTAGTGACCTGCTTTGTGCTATGTAGTGCCAGTGACTAGTTTGCATGGACTACAGTTGGAGGCAATTCTATTTAAAATTCTGGAAATATGTTGAATTAATAGATATTATTTTGGCAATTACATTTTATTTTGTTTCATTCACTGTATATCATGAAGCAAAACAATAAAAACTAACCATATTTTACAAAGAAATAATTACATAACAGTGAGTTTTGCAATGAAAAACAATATTTTTGTTAAAAATAAGTCAGTATTTTCTGCACCTGTCCCGGGTAGCCCCATGAATGAAAATATTCACATCTGAAAAGACTCTATCACATGTGATTGTTTTTTATTCACACCTGAATGAAAACTTCCTTGTGCGAAAACCAACGTGTGGCATGAAATTCCACATTTTCACGTGACCGACTTTTTCAAATGGCGATGACAATTTTCACCTGCGAAAACAAAACATTTGCCTTGAAACAGCGTCGTTTACCTTTCCATCCTCTCGTTTTATACGTGCGATTATTTTTTATAGTTCACATACGTACTCTTCACCTGTTGGGTGTTGACGTGTGGTTTTCGGCAGTATGGGCCGTGCGTTGTGGGGCGTGGAGCTGATGTTAATCGAACGGAATCTAGAGAGCGCCATCGAGAAACAGAAACGGGAAGTGAGGTTTCCCGGGCACCCCAGTCACAAATGTTTGACTTGGTACGTTTCCCACCCTCTTCCTGCACACAAAACACAAACCGGCTCCATGGATAGATGGAAGCTAAGCTGAGGCTATTTCTGCGACACCGTATCTGAATAACCAGCGCTGAAATAGATTTCACTGCCAAAGATATTAGAATAACAGCTGCGAAAAGTTATCAAGGCCAGCCAACTCAATACGCGCATTTTTGTTAAGGCCAGCATGAGTTGCATATTCACTGTAGAAAGCAACGCCCTCAAAAATATGTAAAGAACACTAAGAGAAATATGCTTACATTTTTGCAAATATATGTTGTCAACCAGGAATAAATCCTATCAGAAAATAGATTTGTTTTGTTGTTCTGAATATTAATTTAGGGCGTCTCAAAATATATTAATCAAATTATTTGTTCATTTCCACCATTCATAAACACCTCAACCTTCCGTGCGTGTGTTTTATTGAACAGTCAATTTTAAAAGGACAGTTTTAAATTCCTTTTGTTTCTGTAGGGTTGTATAATAAAATATCCAGTCTTATGTGTTGCTAGCGCCCTCTCATGGGCTGACACAAGCATGACAGTTAGGCAGATTTAAAGACACTGCCCAATCAAAACCGTTTATCTAAAAAAATATATGTATAAAGAAAATAACCACTGAAACAAATTAAATAATTTAAGAATAATGTCATGTTCTCCTGATAGTTTCCATGTGTTTTTATCCTGAAAGGATTTGCCATTGACGGTTGAAGACTTTTATTTCCAACACCTGGTGTTTTTTGCTGAGTATCTCTTAAAAAATGAATAATACCCCCTTAAAAATAACACCTGCATTGAAAAAACATAATGCATGTGACATAGTACTGAACATGACATGCATATATTTATTTAATATATCCCAAATATTATGGTGCCCTGAAATAGTGGGATTATGTATACAAACTGCTGTAATCTCTACATGGTGAAACCATGTAGTTCATAAAAAAATACTTTTAAATAAAATCTTATCTCATATACAAATTGTGGGTCACAGAGCCAAATCAAAAAAAAAAAAAGAAAGGACTTGTCCCAAACTTTATGGAGCTCACTGTATATATTGCGGTATAAGTAAGTTTATGAGGCAAATGTCTAAACACCCAAATGCTGAAGCTCTTGTGTTTGGTGTACGTTGACGCTGACTCCTTCCGTTGTCACAAAGTGCTGAAGTTCTGGAAAGTTTCTGTGACTTCTTCCCGTCTCTGCAACGCCTCGGCATATTCCACGCTCGGTTCTCTTATTGTGCATCAGTTATTTACCTTCATTCAATTTTAGAAGCCCGGTGCAAAACATGGTGATGGTTTAAAAAAAAAAGAAAAAAAAAAAGAAGTACACTGTTGAAGGAAATTAAAGCTTTAAAAAATGCTTAAAGCTCTTAAGGTGTTTTTATTATGTGCCAGGAAGCTCTTTCACAGTTGAAAGCTCAACACCCACCCCCCCCCTCCCTCCCACCCCCTCTCCTTCCTCTTTCCCATCTCTCCATCTCTGCGGCGCTCAGTCCTCCCACTCCACCGCCCGGCCCGTGGCAAGCCTTTCATCTCTCAAGGTTGCGGATGATGAGCAGGTGAAAAAAAGGAAAAAAAAAAATCAATGTTGAATGTACAGGGTCACAGACTAGCACACATCTTCACAACAATGGGAAAGTAATGAACAAGCTGTCAATGATAAATTATTTTCCCATCATATCAGGGAATACAGTTGCACAATACAATTTTCCCACTTCCTGCATGTATTGCAGACCGGTGGAAGTCTACCCATCTTTATTGATTTTATTTTTCCAACATAAAGAGACCTTGGTTTTATTTTATCTCTTTTGTGTTTGGCTGTCCAGGTGAATTAGATTATTTTTAGGGGGCAATCATCAAAGGTGTAGCTGTAACTCTCTATATACTGTATATATTTTTATACCTCTTATTTTGCTTGGTTGTATTCACTTCCCCGATTTAGTTTTTTTACTGTTCAGTAAAAGTCCAACTCTGCTAACCTGACCATTGCCAAATCATCTTGGAAGTCTGAGATAACATTGCTGCATCGATCTTTTACCCATACATGGTAAGACTCTTGTATGGTACTATGAGCCTGACTAGGTCCAAGGAAGTATTATACTAATAAATCAATTAATACTTACTGCTTCTGACCAATCACGACTTTATGTAAGTGCGGCTCCAATTGGAGATGGTGGTTCAACCGTTGACCTTAACATGACCACAGGTGAACCACAGGTTTTTTTTCTTGGCATAACCTTGGATGCAGCATGGCTGTGTTTGTTTTTTTCCCCTCAGTTAGAAGGTGAGGCTCAGGTCTGATTTCTTGGCCGGATATTGAAGACGCAGTTTTTTTGATCATTTGACCAGGACACTGGGGTTAACTATTTTCCTCGTTCAAAAAATGCCATGTGATCTGTAGTGACCACTGCGTTTCTGGTCTTGGGTTAACTTCTGGGTGACACATCGTTGCACTGAATAACACTCTCCTCACAGCAAGAAAGTACAGAGTGTGAATCCCAACCGAGGACCTTTCTATGTGGAGTTTGCATTTATATAGCGCCTTTATCCAAAGCGCCGTACAATTGATGCTTCTCATTCACCCGTACACTTACACGCGAACAACGATTGGCTGCCATGCAAAGTATCGATCAGCTTGCAGGGGGTTAGGTGTCTTGCTCAGGAACACTTTGACGCACCCAGGGCGGGATCAAACCGGCAACCCTCCGACTGCCAGACGACCTGGCAAAGACATGCTGTAGGCAAATAGGAGACTCAATTTCACTTTGGTGTGATGATGTGTGGGCCCTGTGATGGATTGGTGACCTATCATGCGATCCTGATCAGAAAGAAGTAGTTTAAGGAAATGGAGGGATGGTTTAACGTATTATCTGAAGGACAGCGCCATCTACAGAACAGTGTCCAATAATTGTCCTGGTGCACTGGGTTTTGATTTAGTCCAGAGGGCTGACTGCCCTCTGCTGGCACACTAACACCCCTCCCAACACCAACAATCTCTCACACTAACACCACTCCCAACAGCAACAATCTCTCACACTAACACCACTCCCAGCACCAACAATCTCTCACACTAACACCACTCCCAACAGCAACAATCTCTCACACTAACACCACTCCCAGCACCAACAATCTCTCACACTAACATCACTCCCAGCACCAACAATCTCTCACACTAACATCACTCCCAGCACCAACAATCTCTCACACTAACACCACTCCCAACAGCAACAATCTCTCACACTAACACCACTCCCAGCACCAACAATCTCTCACACTAACACCACTCCCAACAGCAACAATCTCTCACACTAACACCACTCCCAGCACCAACAATCTCTCACACTAACATCACTCCCAGCACCAACAATCTCTCACACTAACATCACTCCCAGCACCAACAATCTCTCACACTAACACCACTCCCAGCATCAACAATCTCTCACACTAACACCACTCCCAGCACCAACAATCTCTCACACTAACACCCCTCCCAGCACCAACAATCTCTCACACTAACACCACTCCCAGCACCAACAATCTCTCACACTAACACCACTCCCAGCACCAACAATCTCTCACACTAACACCACTCCCAGCACCAACAATCTCTCACACTAACACCACTCCCAGCACCAACAATCACTCACACTAACACCACTCCCATCACCAACAATCTCTCACACTAACACCACTCCCAGCACCAACAATCTCTCACACTAACACCACTCCCAGCACCAACAATCTCTCACACTAACACCACTCCCAGCACCAACAATCTCTCACACTAACACCACTCCCAGCACCAACAATCTCTCACACTAACACCACTCCCAGCACCAACAATCTCTCACACTAACACCACTCCCAGCACCAACAATCACTCACACTAACACCACTCCCAGCACCAACAATCTCTCACACTAACACCACTCCCAGCACCAACAATCTCTCACACTAACACCACTCCCAGCACCAACAATCTCTCACACTAACACCACTCCCAACACCAACAATCACTCACACTAACACCACTCCCAGGAGCAACAATCACTCACACTAACACCACTCCCAGCACCAACAATCTCTCACACTAACACCACTCCCAGCACCAACAATCACTCACACTAACACCACTCCCAGCACCAACAATCTCTCACACTAACACCACTCCCATCACCAACAATCTCTCACACTAACACCACTCCTATCACCAACAATCTCTCACACTAACACCACTCCCATCACCAACAATCTCTCACACTAACACCACTCCCAGCACCAACAATCTCTCACACTAACACCACTCCCAACAGCAACAATCTCTCACACTAACACCACTCCCAGCACCAACAATCTCTCACACTAACACCACTCCCAGCACCAACAATCTCTCACACTAACACCACTCCCAGCACCAACAATCTCTCACACTAACACCACTCCCAGCAGCAACAATCTCTCACACTAACACCACTCCCAACAGCAACAATCTCTCACACTAACACCACTCCCAGCACCAACAATCTCTCACACGAACACCACTCCCAGCACCAACAATCTCTCACACTAACACCACTCCCAGCACCAACAATCTCTCACACTAACACCACTCCCAGCACCAACAATCTCTCACACTAACACCACTCCCAACAGCAACAATCTCTCACACTAACACCACTCCCAGCACCAACAATCTCTCACACTAACACCACTCCCAGCACCAACAATCTCTCACACTAACACCACTCCCAGCACCAACAATCTCTCACACTAACACCACTCCCAGCACCAACAATCTCTCACACTAACACCACTCCCAGCACCAACAATCTCTCACACTAACACCACTCCCAGCACCAACAATCTCTCACACTAACACCACTCCCAGCACCAACAATCTCTCACACTAACACCACTCCCAGCACCAACAATCTCTCACACTAACACCACTCCCAGCACCAACAATCTCTCACACTAACACCACTCCCAGCACCAACAATCTCTCACACTAACACCACTCCCAGCACCAACAATCTCTCACACTAACACCACTCCCAGCACCAACAATCTCTCACACTAACACCACTCCCAGCACCAACAATCTCTCACACTAACACCACTCCCAGCACCAACAATCTCTCACACTAACACCACTCCCAGCACCAACAATCTCTCACACTAACACCACTCCCAACAGCAACAATCTCTCACACTAACACCACTCCCAACACCAACAATCTCTCACACTAACACCACTCCCAACAGCAACAATCTCCACCATCAAAGCACTAAGAAAGCGCCACCTGGCCTAGTTTCAGTGATCTGACACGAGGCAGTCTGCCTGCTGGCCATAACCAAACCGGAGGAGAATCACGTGATCAAACATGTGATCCAGAGGTGCAAAGGCATATGGGAGTTTTTATACCCAACTTGGCAGAGTTGTCTGACTGGTGTGAACAGCTTCTGGTATTTTCATTGCTCTCCAAATATGTTGTTGAAACCCGCTTGAAGGGGCCTCTGTCAGGCAGGTTTGCAGAGCGGGCGTAATTATCTGCAGTGATAAGAGAGCCGTAGATTGCGCATTAGGAGCGCGGACGGGCGGTCGAGCTGTCGGTGAGGGACAGCGGCAGGCTGAGAGGACGCAGAGTGAATGGGCCCGTCCCCTCCACGGGGCTCGCTGTTTAAATTCATATTTCAACTGAAAAGTAGAGGTGTTCGGTGAAGATAAATAAACACGGGGCTGGAGAGAGCCTTGCTCAAACACTTCTGTCATTGAAGGAGAGTGTCAGGCTTGCTGTGATTTTATTCACCCCCCCCCCCATCCCCCCTGTGCCTCTTGTTTGGCAAAAAATAAAAAATAAATGAGAGATTTCAAGGACACACGGATTAGAATTTAATCAGAGGGGCTGAGAGAGAAGTGGAAGAGTGACATAAAGAGGAGAGAAGTCTATTATTCGGCTGAAAAGGAATCCGATGGCTTTCACGGTTGCCATGGGAACATGCCTTTCTCTCCCAGTTGAACCCGTGATAAGGTACTTCACAGGCCTAACCACAATTAACAGAGGTAAAAAGGAAAATATTGCCCTTCAGTGCTAATAAATGTAAGATATTGATTGACAGGGAGGTCAGTGTAGAACCACAACTGAAATGCTTCGCCCGCAACCGTCTGCAACCGTTAGAAAATAAATTATTCAAATTACCTTGTGTGTGCGCGCTCCACGTTTTTCCTTTCACTTCTCCATTGAAGCCCAGACAACATTCACTGGACTCCATCAAAACTCTCACACTCAATATTTCTTCCATGCCAGGGAAAACAATGAGGGGAACGTGTTCAAAGTACAGGTGAGCTGCCTGGGCTGTTCTGTTCGGCCTGCTCACTTCCAGCTCCCGGGTCCGGTGTGGTCTGGCAGACTGTGATTTGACCACTTGGGAGAGCTGCAGTCCTTACAAACGGACAAACTTTAAATGCAGCTGCCTTTAAATGAGTTACCCATGAGTTTAAATATAGTTGAATGAGATGAATATGTACTATTTAGCATGTATTTTTCCTTTGGACTAGTTCATATTTTTATAGTAAACTGACAATGTGATTTTGGATAATTGCCTACATATAACTTTTTGTCATGCGAATATTTGCTCATGTAATATTACCTACAGTTTACCTCACATATGATTCCTCCTCCAGGTTCTGAGGTAAGAAATGATCATAAAGCAATGAGAGGAATGAAGATTTATAGCAGTGAATTCTCCGTTAAAACAGATGTTTGATATTAATGTCTACACATGACTGCGATGAACTTAAAACTATTGCAAAAAAAAAATAAGAACACGACTGCTGTCATGGTAATCACCTCTTCAGTTTCAGCCTAGAGAGAATAATAGGAAAATGATTATTTGCTAATTAATCATGCGTACCTATTTTAATTATCTTAACTCATCAAGTCGGCATCAGCTTCACATTACATGACATTAATGGCATTAGGCAGACGCTCTTATCCAGAGCGATGTACAGTTGATTAGACAATCCTCCCCTGGAGCAATGCAGGGTTAAGGGCCTTGCTCAAGGGCCCAACGGCTGTGCGGATCTTATTGTGGCTACACCGGCGATCGAACCACTGACCTTGCGGGTCCCAGTCATTTACCTTAACCGCTACACTACAAGCGTAGTGTCTTTAGGTGACAATTTGCTAATCTAACATGCTTCAGCTGTTTTTCAGACCAAACGTCGAAGAAATGAGATCTAAGTGACTTTGATTGTGGAATGATTGTTGGTGCCAGACAGGGTGGTTTGAGTATCTCAGATACCGCTCATCTCCTGGGGTTTTCACGCACAACAGTCTCTAGATGAGTTCATAGAGAATGATGTGAACAACAAAAAACATTAAGTGAGCAGCAGTTCTGTGGGAAAAAAACACCTTGTTAATGAGAACACACAACGCATCAAACCTTTTAACTGGATAGGCTACAGCAGCAGAACTCCAATGAGTCTAATAAATACCTAATAAAGTGCTCGCTGAGTGTAGCTATTGGATGTTTATATCATGAACCGAACTGAGTCTTACTAAGATAAGGATATTATAACTGCTTTATTGAAATAACACAAATACTGAAGGAGAGAGAGGGAGAGAGAGAGACAGAGAGACCGAGAGAAAGAGAGAGAGAGAGGGAGAGAGAGACTGAGGAGGCATTTAAAAACGTATGCCATGAGATCGACCTCCATTAAGGTTTTAGTACCAGGCCAGTCACTGTCTGCTTGTCCTTCAGAACAAACGATAATTTAATGATGTTGAATATGATGAGAAAGTGATAAAATGTTTAGTATAATTTAGAACGAGCATTTATAGCTGCTCAAGTATTCAGAATGGTCATCTCTCCGTGGGAAAAGACAACTATTAGCATTAAAAGGATAACACAGGTGAATAGATTCTGGTTAACCCGTAATTGTAACAGTAATGAGAAAAAATATAATCACCACTAGTTATCACTTGCCAGGCATTGACAATTCTTTATTCTTTCTTAATATTGCATTCATATTGTGTGTATAGTCTTTTTCAGCATTAAACTTTGTTTTTACATGATTATTATCGTGGTGATGATGATGATGATGGTGATGATGATGATAATGATGATTAGGTCATTCCTCATTAGAATCTTGCCAATCCCACACAATTACCCAGGTGATAAACATACAAAGTTGCCCCTGGAAAAACTAAACAGCCAGCAAATGTCCTTTCCAACTCAAAGGCAAAAAAAAACAAAAAAACAAAAAACAAAAAAGGTTTTTCAAATGCATTCCTTTAAGTTATTATTTTGACTGTTCTGAGTGAACTTCTTGAAGCAAGACCCCAATCTGGGAATAGTGGGAAAGGCTGGGAATAGTGGGAACGGCTGGGAATAGTGGGAACGGCTGGCTTGCGTGCCGATTCTCTTCCTTCTTCCTGCTCTGCAGGCACTGAGGGGTGGCAGGGCTGGGTCAGCGTGCAGCTGGGAGCCAGACTACCCTCTCCCTGTGCCCAACCCAGGGGTCTCTCCCTCTCCCTGTGCCCAGCCTGGGGGTCTCTCCCTCTCCCTGTGCCCAGCCCGGGGGTCTCTCCCTCTCCCTGTGCCCAACCTGGGGGTCTCTCCCTCTCCCTGTGCCCAACCTGGGGGTCTCTCCCTCTCCCTGTGCCCAGCCCGGGGGTCTCTCCCTCTCCCTGTGCCCAGCCCGGGGGTCTCTCCCTCTCCCTGTGCCCAACCCGGGGGTCTCTCCCTCTCCCTGTGCCCAGCCCGGGGAGTGTCTCTGGCCGAGCTGGCGGGGGTGTCTCTGGGTGTCTCTGGGTGTCTCTGGGCGAGCTGGAGGGGGTGTCTCTGGGCGAGCTGGAGGGGGTGTCTCTGGGCGAGCTGGAGGGGGTGTCTCTAGGCGAGCTGGGGGTGGTGTCTCTGGGCGAGCTGGAGGGGGTGTCTCTGGGCGAGCTGGGGGGGGTGTCTCTGGGCGAGCTGGAGGGGGTGTCTCTGGGCGAGCTGGAGGGGGTGTCTCTGGGCGAGCTGGAGGGGGTGTCTCTGGGCGAGCTGGAGGGGGTGTCTCTGGGCGAGCTGGAGGGGGTGTCTCTGGGCGAGCTGGAGGAGGTGTCTCTGGGTGTCTCTGGGCGAGCTGGGGGGGGTGTCTCTGGGCGAGCTGGCGGGGTGTGGGGGGTGTCTCTGGGCGAGCTGGGGGGGGTGTCTCTGGGTGTCTCTGGGCGAGCTGGGGGGGGTGTCTCTGGGCGAGCTGGCGGGGGTGCGGGGGGTGTCTCTGGGCGAGCTGGCGGGGGCGCGGAGCAGACGGCGGTAGGGAGGACGGCGTGGCGGGATGGGTTGATTGTCTTACCCGCTGCGGCAGACCCCGGCCTGGCGCGCCTCTTATCACGGCTCCTGCAGCATCTCATTAATATTCGGGACATATGGCACCGCTTTCTATATCATTGTCCTTTAATGGGAGGGATAATCGCTCATTTAATTATCAGGCAGCCGGCAAAAGACCAACCTCGGCCTGCGAGGCTGTGATTCTAACCGCGCTCAGACACGGCGGTGAAAAGATGAGGGTGATTGCGGGGATTACACCGTATTAGGGGCTTTAATAAGGTGGGTGACTGGCGTGGTGTGGAGTGGGGGCTGGGGGAGCAGGACTGTGGGTATGTTAGTGGCAGGAAACAGGAATCAAGGAAGACAAAAAATATCGACGGCGGTGAACAATGACAATGAGGAGGATTTGGTGCCCCTTTTGCTTGTTTATGCCGTTGTAACTGTGGAGGAGACCTGGTTTATTGAAACATCCAGTGAGCAGCAGGTCTGCGGGGAAAAACGCCTTGTTAATGAGAGAGGTCGGAGGAGAAGGGCAGGACTGGTCAGAGCTGGCAGGAAGGTGACAGTAACACAAATAACCACACACAACAGCTGTGGTGTGCAGAAGAGCATCTCTGAACACACAACGCATCATAACTTTGAATGGATAGGCTACAGCAGCAGAGGACAAATAAGTCTAATAAATACCTAATAAAGTGCTCACTAGGTGTATTACTGGCTCCAAACCACTCAGAGATCTTTTCACTCAGTGCTTCTGGTTGGACTGCATTATTTTTCTTGTTTGAAACTTTCCAAAATTTTCCATAATTGCCATGCCATTCATTCAAACAATGCGATCCACAAAGATAATTGCTAATTTGTCTTGATTGGCTACGGCTGCTGGCTTTTTGGGGCGGCGGGGGTGTAAACGGAATCAGTATAGCGCAGGAACACGGCAGCGGTCATGAATTATTTGTCTTTGAAACGATCCTTCGACGCTCAAACAGTGAAATATAACGGAGCGACGGGAAGCCTCGCCGAATAATTCGTGTGGGAAAACGCGGTCTGTTTGAGCCGGCCCGTCACCGGATCCCTTTTCGACGCCGACATGGCGGAAGCCCCGGCGTGGCGCTTTCCGGCCGGTGGCCTGGCCCTGACCCTCCCGGGGCCAAAGGGCACAGCCAGCGCTGGTCAGGCATTCAGGCCCAGTGACCCCGCGCTGCCCTGAGGAGCACGGCCGGTCTGGGGGGGGTTAGAGGGGGACGGGAGGGGGTCTGAGGCCAGCACACGCCTGAGTGACATCCTCTCCACTGCTCCGCAGGGTTTGGGTCAGCTCAGCGCTTCTAAAACTGTCGGTCAGGCAAAACGTATAAAATGTAGTCTAACATTACATTAAAGGCATTTGAACCACCGACCTTGCAGGTCCCAGTTACGTACCTTAACCGCTACGCAACAGGCCGGCAATAACGTTTTCATATATATGAAATGATATGTATTTAACATGTGAATACAACAGCATGTGCACTGTAGCACTGCATGGGACTAGTCAAATGTTTAATTTGACTCATATGAATGTTGGGAGAATGTGCCATAAACTCCAAAAAAGTGTTTGTCTTCAGTGTTTTTGGTCCGGTGATGAGGTTTGAATTCATATTTTCTATCAAGTAGAAAACTTTGGGTTGTTTTAAGTAACTGTTTGCTTGACAAGTGAAACTTTCTGTCCCAATTGGCAAATCTTTAAATTAGTCAAATTGTCTCACTTTATTGGCAATATCTTTGTCTCATTTAGCCAAAAAGTAATACAAATAATGATCATACAGGCTAAAATGAATAAAAACGAAACTAAAATACCACTCATACCGTGGCCGACCAGTGGGCCCTAGCTCACTCTTTTGGGTGGGTGGGGATCCATCAGTTGACGGTTACGGCTTTGGCCTGTTCGACACACCCTGTCTCCTGCAGGGGTGGTGTGTGAGAGTGGGGGATGGAGGTGATGCGGAGAGAGAGAGAGAAGCAGGTGAAAATGTTAACAGAATCTGATTAAACATTACAATTCCTTGATAGATTCCTGTATTAAAAAAGTGAACATAAATGCTCAGAAGGCTTTTGTGGAATTCTTCTTTTTTTCCCCATCATCACCCCCCCCCCCTCCCCCACCCCCACCCTCCTTCTCAAAATGGCACATACAGGGTCAGTGAAGTTAGGAAAGTAATTAAAGCTCAGTAATTCACTGGCTGCCGCAGAGAATAGAATGCAAGCCCATCAGTTTGATTTAGAAAATAAATTACAGTTTTAATAATGATGGGGTGGTAGATGAGAGCTGGTTGGCTGGGTGGACGGTGGGGGGTTGTGGGTGGGGGTGATGGGGGGGGGGGGGGGTCTGGGAATGCGAGGGACCTACTTATCAATAGTTAGCTTTTTTTTTTTTACTGCATTGGTGGAACGTTGCAAAAGCACAAGTGCCCCTTAAAATAAATAAAGTAATGCGAGGAACATTAACATACTGATTTCATGCACGTGGCAAAGGGACTGTGCCAATAACAGAGAGGACCAAGCTCTCCCATTGTCTGCGGGACTCTGCTCCCCTCTGATATGAAAATTCAATTATTTCATAACCAGATCCGCCGCCGCGGTTTGACAGTCGTCTGGAGGGTCTCGCTGGCTGCGTCAGCGTCTGGACCGCCGCCTCCTGATAGCGGCCGGGCCGCCCTTTTCAGAAGCTGACATGTTTTTGGGGACAAGATTACCTAAATGTGCTGCATTTAAGGGACCAAAGTCAATCTAGTACATTGCCATTATCTCACACAGGTAATTCAAATTCCACCCCGCAACTATATGTTTGCACTCACGCACACACGCGGCGCATGCACATAAACACACGCACGCACACACACACACACACACACACACACACAGACACACACACACACACAGACACACACAACCTTAAACACAACCTTTGTGATTTTCAGTTGTAGTCGGCTAAATGCTATCTGAATGCACAGTTGTTACTGCATTTTTTTTCAAGTGTGTTTGCACTAAATAAGCAGGAAATTATGCCGGCTTGGAATAACTTTCTCACCGGCAGAAGCCGTTTCAATGGGAATGCTGGCTTTGCATATGTCCCCGGAAGATTCTAGAGCACAGTATTCACCTTATACGCCGTACAGAAAGCCATTCAGTTTCAATTTGATTTCCAGGGGGACGGCAAAATAATATTGAATTCTCATTTATATGCTCAACCCAAACCAGTCAGGAGCCTTATTTCTACAAAAATGCAAATTAACAATAGGTACGGACTTGGCAGAAGCGCAGCACGTTCAGTTGAACCCCTTTTCTGTCGGACATGAACAGCTTATTTACTCGTTGATTTATTAACCCTATTTAGGCAACTTAATTCTCACTTTTACAAACAACACAGGGATTCAAAGGTAAGGGAGTGCAGGGGACCAGATATAATGAAACCATGCTTAAACTGTGATAATTTGTCCATCTTTACATCACGTATAGTTATAACTTTCTGCTGATTCCCTGGTTTCCTCTGGTAGCTGAGAGTGGTTAATAGGTGTCAGTGCATTAATGAGTATGTACTTTGTATTCAAAAAATAAGGCCTTGTTTGCGTTCTACCATAATGAGACATGTTTTCGCTTCTAAATATCACCTCTCAGGATGATGAAAGTATTGATGAGAAGAATTCAATAAACAATTTTTTAACGGCTAGGACAAATTTGAGTCACAGTAGAATGCGTGGACTTTTGTTAGGCCTATAGCAAAAAAAAGACATCTTTTGAAATTTTCATTTTCCATTTTTGTTGCTTTGCATATGGAAGAAAATAATGTTTAGTAAAAAACAAAAACCGTAACTGAATTGGAATCTGTTGCAAGCTTTTGCTGTGGATACTTTCTAAGTTCTCAGTGTGTAGGAAATACAATTATTATTATTATTATTATTATTATTATTATTATTATTATTATATAGCAGCAGTAATACTAATAGATAATGGTAAAGCTATAAGTCTTAACAGCAGCAATGATAGTGGTCACAGATGGGAACAGTGTAGTAGTATTAATACTATTGTTGCTGCACAGGTATAGAGGCCCGCCATTATACAATCCTCAGATCCTAATGAAAGTAGTTATTACATTCCTCATTCACTTTGCGGTAATTGAGCGAACGCGCTCGCGGACTCTCCGTTCTCTCAGCTGGGCCCTCATTCTCACGGGATGCGCGCGCCATTGTCCGCCGCCTCATATGGCCAGCATTTTCAGAACGCCTTTGTGCGAAAGAGAATAATGGCTATTTATTCAGGATGGACGAGCACGGGATTCTCATATCTGTCACGGGGGGAAGGAAGTTCTGTAGAATGGCTCCCCTGTTTCCTCTTTGTCAGGTTGCTGTCTGACATGACGCTAGAAATGACCGAAAGGCGTCCAGCGTTTTCATCCACTTCTGTAGGAATATGATACTGAGACTGGCTGCATGTCACATACAAGAAAAGCTGATGAATAATCTAACGTGCATTATTTCATCAACTGAGAGTCAAATAATCTTTCTGCTAATATAATTCTGTTACGACAAAGAAAATGGCGTTTCTAAATAAAAGACTGCACGATTGTTAAATGGAGAGCTACATGGTAGGGGCTAAACAGAATTTGTTAAGACTAAATAATAAAAATAAATTAAAGGCCACACAATCTTTGGTTGTTCTTTGGAAACCCATTTTGGTTTCATTAAGGATTTATCACTTATCTTTCAGCAGTCACAACGCATCGGTGAGAACACAATGCCCTCTCCCAAACGCACGAAGAATATAATCTGTAACATATGTATACTTCAGTTATATGGGCATATTAACTTTCAGTATGTGTGGCACGCATTTTAAAGAATCATTGAATGGTTAAATATGCATTTCATGATGCAAAACCAGGATAAAACATTACAAGGCATATCCAAAGTCGCAATTGCCACATTACTTATATTCTGGTCAAATCGAATAGCTGTGTGTCAGGAATAAGTTGCGACTCAATACAAACTAAAAGATATCTCCATTGTATCACTTTTTTTTTTTTTACATGCTGTTTTTCTGTACTTGTTTCACAATTAGAATTTAGTTCATAACAAATTTTTTTTCTTTTTTCATACTCGATTCAGCATACAATTTCTACACAGTGGAAGCCATGTAGTAGGATTTATAGCCATGCTATAAATGTCTGATACCTCTTCAGACCGGTGGGGGGGACAGTCAGGGATGTAGTTGTCCCTGATTAATCTGTAAATATAGATTTTCTTGAAATCTCAACCTGAGGGTGATAGGCGTGAGCTCTCTTTGGCTCTGTCTCTGCCTTCCTCGTGACAGTTTCCCCGCTCTGCGTGTGCCTCCGTGTGGGGCTGTTGACCCTGCCACCTCTGGAGGACCGCCGGGAGCAGGCAGTGCGGTCCCTTCAGCGTTTGGACCCCGAACCGGAGCCCTTATTAACCCCGGCCTGGGGCGGAGGACGTACCTGCCGCTCCCTGTGAGAAGGCGTTGGAGTACGCTCCTGCCAGGGCGAAGAAAGGCGTTTTAATTAGTATTCTGCGCAGGGGTGGGACCATTAGTACTTAATTAGCAGTGAGAGTGCCTTTCACACCGGGCAGGAGGAGGAGGGGGGGGGGGGGTCATGTGCAACACAATATGTTCAGGGTCTTCTTAAGGCTGAATGGCAAATGAGCTGGAAAAACTTCCTTTGTGCGTACGTGTGTGTGTATGCGCGCTTGTGCCTGTCTGTGTGTGTTTGTGACTGTGTGTGTGTGTGTGTGTGTTAGCTTTTGTATTGATGTGTCAGGAAGTGGGTGTGGACATAAAGGCTTGGGTGCAGCCCAACACACAAAAACAACGCGTTTGTTTTTCAGACCGCCTAATGTCTTTGCGGTTGCTTCATTTTATAACATAAGATGAATGTTGTCTTATAGAGCTGCACTGGCTGCCTGTTGTTCATCTCCAGTGCCGTGGTTGGTTATTTCAGCTCCAATTTCAAACTTTAAGGCGCTCAAACCTGGACCCTCTTAAGCCGGGAGTAGGTAGAGTCATAAGGGAGCAGGTAGAGTCGTTTTTACACATGGAAGCTCTTCTGATACAAAAGTCCAGACAAAAAATGTTTGGCAAGGAGCGGACACAATGCCGAGTTATCCATGGCAGCCATTACATCAGCCTAAAACATAATATCCAGCATCATAATGGGGAGAATGAGCACATAATACTTTAAGTAGCAGGTGGATTTGCAAGTGGATATTCAGCTCCGTAAGTAGGGATATTCAGCCCAGAAGAAACCTGGTTTTTTTGAATAAGGACGCAGTTCTATTAGATCAATTTTCAGCCGTCTGTGGAAAACAGGCTGTGACTCTGCGGCCCCTCCTCTGCCTGGGGGGGCTGCGGTAGAGGCATTACCCAAAAAGAGACGCCATGCGTAGTGGGCATCGCGACTTTGGCTGCCCCGTGCGTAAACAGAAATAGATGCTAAAGATAATGTCAGCATTCCCTCTTCACACACACACACACACACACACACACACACACACCGAGGACTGCGGGGGAAAGCAAGCCTTCTGAAGCGTCCGCCCACCGCGCATCGCTCCGAGCTTTACCCGGACCGTGAAGCGACCCGCACCCCCCCCCCCCCCGTCAACGGCCATCCTGCCCCCGTGCGTACACTACGCGCCTCTCTCTTCCTGAAACCGGAGAGTCGGGTGAGCTATCATTTGCCAATTTCCCTTGAATGGGGCGGCTAGCGGATTAAATGTCATTTTCCCACAGAGTTAGCGCCTCCCTGGCCAGTGGGGGGTGGGGGCGGGGGTGGGGTGGTGTGGGGGGGGGGGGGGGGCGTTCTCGTTGACAGGGAGGGAGGGGTGTAATGCTAGAGCAAAATTACTGCTTTGATGGCAGGTAATGGTTTTGGATGGAGCGCCTTGACGCACGGTTCTCGGGACACGGCCTCCCCAGCAGCTCCGGGCCTGGCACACCTGTAAGATTATACCTGGCTGGCTGCTGCTCTGAAAGCCGTAATTTCTCCGGGATCAGTGTAATTACACAGCCCCACACCCCTCACCCTGCCGGTTCTGTTGTTCGGCGCACACAAGCCCCGCTCAGAGACGGATCTCCGTGCCAAGTTTTGAATAGGACAACCCTCGCAGTGTTTTCTCCGCCGCGGGAGAGAGTTACACATCACTTAGGCTGTGTTCGGTTCGGTTAAACCGGGGCTTTTCATGCTTAAAGAATATAAAATACAACCATGCAAAAAAAAAAAGTCTGCATCCTCAGGCTGGCAGATGTTTGCAATGTAACTGATATTTGTTGATTGGCTGTAAACACGGGCCTGAGGCCAGCCATTGGTATCTGTACACAGACGCAAAAACAAAATGTCTGCCCGTGGCAGTGAGTGATTGGCTGAACAAAGACGGAGAGCGGCATAATAGACGGCTAACCCGATATCAGGACACGGTTTGAAGATGACACGAAGACGGCAAACTGCTCCCTCCCACACCCAGCCCTTCAGAAAAGCCCTGGGGGGGTTTTGGGTTTGTGTCACCACAAAGGTGAAGGTGGCTCCTGACAGAAAGTGAAGTAATCTCCAGGTTCAAAGTTCTTTCATTGTCGGCCAAAAAGCCACTTCCACCGCCTTCGCTCCCCGGTCCCCTGGGAGCCGAACCTGGAGCCGCGTCGTCCTTAACGTTACCCCGCAGTTAAATATAACCCTCGCCTTTTCTTCTTCAGTTATGTTTGGCGGACGGTCAAATGACCCAAATTGCCCCTGTGAAGAAGGGAAGGTATCGGCCTTTCTTTGGAAGTGAAATTTAAGGACAGATGTTGTTGACTCCAGACCCCCTCACCACTGCGTCGTCTCTGGCTCCAGACGCTCTGCTCTAGGGCATTACATTACATTACATTACATTATTACATTACATTACATTACATTATTGGCATTTGGCAGACGCTCTTATCCAGAGCGACGTACAGTTGATTAGACTAGGCAGGAGACAATCCTCCCCTGGAGCAATGCAGGGTTAAGGGCCTTGCTCAAGGGCCCAACGGCTGTGCAGATCTTATTGTGGCTACTAGAACCACCGACCTTGCGTGTCCCAGTCATTTACCTTAACCGCTAGCGCTACAGGGCTCCATTGTTATTGTAGTGTTGCGCTTTTTGTTTGAGCAGTAATCATGAGCAGTTGATTTATTTTCTCTGCTGTGAGGTGCTGTGCTCAATTGTTTGTGAGGATTTTATTTATTTATTTATTTGTTTATTTATTTTTTAGTGCTGGGCTTGCCGTCTACCATTTGGAGGCCCAATTTCAGAAGGTGAAAAACTTATCTTTGTTGTATTTGCAAAGCACACCTCTGGAAGTTTAGCAGACTTCTCTCAACTCAGTTTATTACCTTGGAACTGCAAGGCAAATAACATGACCAGTTACACCATTCCTGAGTTTTCCCTCCAAGAATGTAATTTACTGCAGATTAATGTGTGCAGGAGAAACTTCCTTATGGTTAGTATCATTCTTGAACAACGAGCACTCAAAGCAAAGATATTTAAAAAGCCTGGTTTGCCAGGGTAAATTGTAAACTTAACATGAGCTGTATCTCTCTTTGAAGTGAAAACAGGTCCTTTTTTGACAATCTAAAAATTACAGTGCTGCAGGATATCCATCGTCCACAGTATACGTTTGGTAAAATCTACAGTTTGTTCAACACATTGATTTTGGTATAATTCAAGTCTAGTTGCATCTATTTGATCATATTTTGAAATATTGAAATGCTATTTCTGATATGAAGTATTAAGCTTCCGCATTTTACAGCATGGGGCTACAATAACCAGTTTCCTGGGATGAGTGTGCTTTTGTAACACAAGCAACATCCACACAGGTTGCGCTTCCTGGTTGCAATTTTACAGTAAAAGGATAACCTATCATTTCAGAACGTCTTTGTTTTTATCATTTTCTCTTTTTTGTTATTCTTTCTGTGGTCCAAGTCAGTCCCCAGCCAAGTTTTGCGGCCTGCCGCTTTGTACGTGCCGCTCAGCTATTTAAAAAATGTTGAATGTCAACAATGGCTTTCAGCGGTGTATTGTCAACTTTTGTATGAAGCAATCTTGGCTGAATGAGATGGTCCCAGAGTGTTGAGGGAGAGCCGGCTGGGGCGTGCGCCGCGGTACTGCTGCTTCTGTCGCCTCTGTGGAGTCCCAGCGCGCCCCTTTCCTCTCCCGCCCGCTCGCACGTTGGTTTGTTTATTTTCTCTCGGTGTTTTTTTTTTTTTTAATGTTTTGTTTGTTTGTTTGTTTGTTTGGTTCTGTTGTTTTTAGCTCGTCGGGGCGATGTGTTATTAAACGCAGACACAGAGGCGGACCCTGTAAGGCAGAGCGACGAGTGTCGTCAGCGAACGGGGCTCTAGGGACGAAGTGAGTATTGCTGGGATGCGGGACTGGGGAGTGCGGCCGCGCACGCTGAACTGTCTTGTTGTCGTCGTGTCTGCTCGGGCGCTCGGCTCCCGGATTAGTGCACTGGCTAGCGGGTGATGTCTGGTAGTAGCTATGCTACACATGCGAGTAGTAGCTAAACGTGTTTTGCGTCACGTGCGTCGCGTTATGTCCCTCAGCAAGATTAACGGTTTTTCGAGAGACTGTCATGTTATCCCTGGGAAATAAGCAGCAGATTTAGTGACAAGTTGATGATATGCATGCAGTTCTTTCTTTGGTTTAAACAGGAAAGATGATGTTTCACTTATAATTTTTGCATATTAAATAATACATAATTGATTTAAAATAGTTGTGGATTTTCTAGTGCTTTGATTTGGGTGCCTTTTTCATGCTTTCCCAAGTATTAATTGCTATATTGTCAGATGGAAATAAAGCAGCAATAAAAGCCACCGATTGAGGAGAATGGTAAGAATATGTGAAGAAGTACAGACCTTATAATCATATAATAAAAAACAGTACATTGTATAAATTGTAACAGAAAAATCTGTCATTAGCCTAATAGAATTTTCCAATAGGCAAAACAGACACACAAGAAACAATTTGAAAAATCAAATCATACAAGATGAGTGATTCATTATTTTGTTTATTTTAAGGATCCAATTAAGACAATATATGATATAATATGATACTTTTTAGAAATTGTATGAATGAATATCAATAATATCAATATTAATTTTCACTACACCCTATATGATTGTATATAAATTATTTCGTCAAAAAATTAGTTGTCCTTTGACAAGTGCTTTGGGATTATAACACAAGACAGAAAAAGGGATTTACCAAAACTATTGTTAGTTATAATATTGAGGGTGTATGTGTGTGTGTGTGTGTGTGTGTGTGTGTGTGTGTGTGTGTGTCTGCATCCATGCCTGTCTGTGTATCTGCATCTGTAACCATGAATATCCACACTGTTTACATTTATGTATGTGCATGTGTGTAAGTGTGCATGCATTCATGTTTAACACATGTGTTTGTATGTATGTGCTTGTGGGCTTATATACATACAGTATATGTGTGTGCGTATGTGTGTGTGTGAATATTTAAGTTCCTCTCCTCTTGTCCACAACTTACTCTGAATACAGCGTGAACCTACTCTCAATCACACATTCTACGCTCCAGTATCAGCAATGCTGAATATTTTTGTAGAAATATTTGACCACTTTGCTCTTCTCAAGGACAGCAGGCTACCGTGCCTGAAGATGCGATTCAGTCGCAGATAACAATGCCATCCTGAGCCATCCTGGACTATATAACTGAGCGCTCACGCAAAGTCCCCTTCGGATACTGCAGCCACGGGCTAGTCACAGGCCTGCTTGGGGGCGCTGTGTGTCTCTCCCGCGGCACTCTGGCCTCAGCTCCGGTGAGATGAGCTTGGACAACATCCCCAAACCCGTGCCCGTGCCCGAGGGCCGGGCGTTCCCTCGTTTCTGCTTCGTAGGAGTGTCTTCAGCCTCCGTTCAGCGATGACTGAGGCTCGGCTCATTAACCCCCGAGGGTCAACGCGGCCCACCGCTGGGACGTGTGTTTTTTTCCATTTAACCTTTATTTGAGCGGAGTGTCCTACTGAGACCAAGGGTCTCTTTTGCAGAGGGGCCCTGCAGAACATGCTGTTTCACACTAGCAATGCACAATTACCTTATACACACAAGTGCCTGAACAAAATGTGGGTGGGGGTACTACTTCAGTTGTACTTTTGTCTTTATTTGGCCAACCGCACCCCCATGCCAATTTTACCAATGTTATTCAAACACATATACATACCCCCTGAAAAAGCAAACATGGTTTGCGTTTATATATATATATATATATATATATATAGCCACACATGTTACCACACACAGTATCAGAGGGAAATAACATAACTCCACAAGCACCAGCTACCTGGTAATATTTGGCTACTGAAATCTGTTGTTCATTGCCTTCTCCTTAAACATCCAGGACACATTCTGTCCTGGGTTGCGTATGTGTACATATATGTTGAGCTGCCATGTCGTTAGATTCATGTAAATTTAGACACATGTTTGTATCTGTAATGGATGCCCTGGAGAGACATCCACTCCGGTCCTCTGTATCTTTACACTGAGCAAATTCACCCTTTTCTTTACGCAAGGTGACCATTCCAATTCCGTCCCGTAAAATCCATTATCCTGTCAACATTCCCGGTTTCCCACCACACGTTCTCCTTCCTCGGAACGCCGGCTGTAATTAAATTATCCATAATCCCAAAACTCATCTCCGCACTCAAAAGATAATTAATACGTTTGGAGGGCAGTGGCTAACTACTTTTAATTAAATTATGCTTCTCTTAATAAGACCTTTAAAATTGCATATAGCCAGCCTCTTTGTTTCAGGTGTTTGAGATGGGGGGATGTCACTTTCACCTCAATCACACCAAGATCGAGCATAATAGGGTGCATAATTAATATAGCTAATACTCACTTATTTCTTCAAAACAGGTCTAATAAATTAGCTTTTGCAATTAGCAAACCAAACATTAGTTTGAGAAATAAAACAATTTCCACCTTTTAATTACAAAATATCCCGAATACATATTCATTTAATAGAAAACACAGATAAAAAAAGCAATGGCATTAATCATGTTTTCATTAGTTTCATTTAACTAATTAAATATAAGCTTTGCTAATTGACAATGCATTTGTATAAGTCTCTTTAACTAACGAAAGCCTGATAAAGAAAATGATTTATTTTTGTAAAAGGGGATCTGAATCATGCTGAAAACAGAACTGTCCATTCAGCACTTTTCGCTGGACAGAAAGCAGGGAGTCTCCGTGGCGCTGGAGAGGCTGTATAACATGGTGATGATGAAACAGATGTAATGGGAATGAAAAGGGCTGTAATTATCTCAACATGCTGTGATGACAAGTTGTTAATCCTGCGGGTTTGTAAAGTTTTTTGCCAAGAATGCTATCTGCCTTTAGGTTACGGCCTGCGGTGTGGTGGTTAAGGTTGCCACGATAAGATCCGCACAGCCGTCGGGCCCTTGAGCAAGGCCCCTTAACCCTGCAATGCTCCAGGGGAGGATTGTCTCCGCTTTGGATAAAAGTGTCGGCGCCAAATGACATGTAATGTAAAAAATCTAATAAAATGGTTACAGCTCAGTGATAAATGAGAGCGATAACTGGCGAATATTTTTGAGACGATACCAGTCATGGTGGCTATGCTTCTTATTGGCTTCCTGTCTGACTTTTTTTCTGTGAACATAACTAATGCAGTAGGGAACCTCTCAACCTTGGAGGCCAGGTGGTGGCACGGACACTGCACTGCCTGCTTCTGATTGGCTGTCGACCAACACACAGTAAAGGGAAGTGATTTTTTTTTTGGTAGTCTGGAAGCTTGGAGGTGGAGGTTCCCTTTGCTGAATAGACAAAAACATATTCCCCTTTTATTAATATTTTGTTTATATTTCCATACTTCATTAATAACATTTTTCAACTCGCAACTGTAATTGCATTGCAATTGATTGCATATTTATTTTTTACTTAATACATTGCGTTACAAAAGTATACACGCCCAATGATTTTGGTATATGCCTGATATGGGCATATGCTGCGTGAGTACATTGACCAGTAATGTCCCTGCAAACTGTTTTTTCTCATACCTTGTGCCCTTATGAAGTTCAGAATTCACCCAACTGTATTTGACATTTGGGTCAAGACTCAATTTTAGCAAGAAGCCAAACCCAAACCTTTTATGTCAAAAATAGTGTTATAGCTTCTCAATTCTCAAAACAGCTTGTGCATTACATTCCATGTATTGCATTTTGTGGCGCAAGTATGAGAGAGTCCACAATCAAACCTCGTCTGTTCCTACACAGCGGTTAACGAGATTACAACAAGGTCTGTGTCCTCAGCCTTGGCCGGCTCAAACTCTCAGCAGAGCGTAACGAGGAAAGATATGGCTTGGTTTGCGGGAAAAGGTGACATGTGTTTTAGCCATTGTTTTACTGTCTTATACATTGAAATTGATGAAAAGCCTCAATAGAGCTGGCAAATTTCAAGTAATGTCCTGACAATTGAAACAAGGTGGTTAGAGCGAGTGTGAATGCGCCACTCCACTGCAATGAAAACACAAACTGGCCGTTGGAAAAACACCTAGAACGCACTCCCCTTCGGTGCTGATGGGAATAAACTCCTGTGGCGGCTTTCCTGGCCCACCGAAACATAGTGGTCCTATTTTAACGGAAAGAGAAAGGGGCCCTGCATGTCTTTGGAAGTTTAAGAGACTTCTGGCTTGTGATGCGGTTGAACCAATTTCCTGTCCAAATTGTTACAGTGCAACCAAATGATGAACCCTGTTTAATGTTGGCACGTTGGCATTCGACATATGAACTAGAGTGACGGACGATTATGCAATGTTTATTAATTTTGCGCACTGAAACTCATATTTTAGAATACGGAATGGGTCCATAGTTGCAGCATCGTTTTATTTATACTGTTAGCCAATGTCAAATTCCGAAGCAGTGTCCAAGGATTGTGTGGTTTACTTTCGTTCAGCACTGGGAAACAAGGGTTGTGGAGCTTTCAGCTGATCAGTGTCTTAGATTAAGCATTTAAATGCTGAAACACACTGAACCCAACGGACAACACAATGGCCCGGTCAAAGAAACACATGATCCGTTACTTTACAGGAATTAACATCCTTTTTTTTTAATGCATGATTGAGAACATCTTCTTTTTGTAGTTCTTGCGTTTGCAAATGACCTAAATACTGTTTGATGTGACGATGAAACGACACTCATCAGAAATACTTTAATTCCCTCTCCTTGTGGGTGAAAGCGCTGCCGCATCTGCACGCCTAACCTAGCCTAAATGTCTGCAGTCCACATTCATAAAGTCCAGATATGAACTGAGATGGTTGGACGGTCGGGAACGATAATTAAACCGTTGATTTACTGTTTACCGTTTTCACAACTGCTTGCCAAACCTGCCTCAGCCAACAATCTTGCGGCCGACACATGCTTCCTTCCAATGTGAAAGAAAACAGTCAGCTCGTGCATGTCCATTCCACAGGTAGGAAATAGCTCGCGATTCCTTCGTGCTTTTCTTTTCCGTGGTTCAACAAAAGCAATTTACTTCGGAGCTAATTATGTCTTGTGTTAGCCTGTGTGGGTAATATAACGGAAGATTAAGCTGTACTTCTAAATAGGCCAGTAGGCTATGTGAACGAATGTGTAACTTTAAAAAATAAAATGAGTATATACATACAAAGTATTGAAGTATTAAAGTAGAAATTATTATTATTATTATTATTATTATTATTATTATTATTATTATTATTATTATTATTATTATTATGGCGACTACTAAATAATAATAGCAATGACACTGCAATAATAATGATTGTTATTTGTATTGTTAATGTCTTTATTATTATGATTATTATGATGATTATTATTTAGTTGTTGTCGCTCAACATTTGTCGCAATCAGTAGCAATTGGCTTTCTGTAGTCTTTTGCATATATGACCGCATCTGTCTATTATTTCCGTGTCCTTCAGGTTGTGAACAAATATGTTTCAAGTAATAGGCTATGCTTAGAAGAGCGATTATATTTCATCTCGTTACCCCGTGAAAATAACGTAAGAACATCATTATCAGGTTCCCTTGGAATATGTTAACTTCAGTTAGCCTATATGTTGAATGTTGTATGTTTGTTTAACGCTGTATGTTCAATGTTTAGAAGACGTTATGTTTGATTGCTGATCGGTTTTTATTGTAGCCTAGGCTGCGTATCTTTACAGATGTGTGAATGTTTCTGATTGCTTGCAAATTAATTGTATGGCCGTGGCAAAAATGTTTGCCTTTGAAGGAACGGGAACAATAAAAAACGATATAATTAGAAGAAAACGTTTTTGCTGTAAAAAGAAGCTTCAACTGCAGGTCATTCTGTGTCACCTTGTTTCATTTGTAACCGTTTTGCCAGATAAAACTCAATGGATGTCCTTCTGTTGTTAAGTAACGGATGATGTCATCTTCGGTTTGATAAACGTATTTAATATATATATATATATATATATATATATATATATATATATATATATATATATATATATATATTAGTAGCCTATGTTCGGGTTGAACTATTCCAGAATCTCTTGGCTTTTAGTTACAGAAGTGTGTTTCTATGATTTCCTTCCTATTAATGACACGTGAATATCATTATACCTGTCTAGAAAAGAGCGGGGAAGCAACCATTCAGCCTGATACAATAGGAATAGCAGACCGTGCTTAAATCGCATCTTCATTTGCATTACCGGTCCAAACATCATGCAAATCCTAATGAGATTGTCTCCTTTGTCGTCGTAATTGAAAAATCATTTTGTGTTAATTACTGCTACTGAATGGCCTTACGTAGTCTCTGGTTAGGGACAAAATAAGTTATTGATCCCAGAGACTGCAATGCAGAAATGGTCATTTAACATATTTAATAGTTATTGTTTTGCATTGTGTTATTTATAATTTAGAGATTTTAAAAAATGCACCGTTTTTAAACCGTGGTGTGGTTTCTGCATGTGCGGAGTAACATATTTTAGTCAAATAAATAAATATAGTTTAAAAGATTAAATCAAGCATTCTATTATATATTATACTATATAACCCAATTTGACATATTATCCAGTGAGCCATCTCTTGGAAATGTGTCTGAGTAGCCTAATTGCTGTAGCTCTTCCAATGGCTTATGCAGATATGAGGAATCTTTCGTTGTCATTACTGTTTTACACTCATCTACTGTATTGCTATTCAAAACATATTTTCTCTGGCCAAATGTTTTTCTAAATATAAATGAGCGTTTCTGCCACACAAACCCCGTTCACAATCGGTACCCTACTTTGGTACCAGTGCGCGCCCAGACATTGTACGTTACAACAGTATCTTGTTGCACGTGCATGTGTGCGGCAATATAATTAATTATGTTGTTTTCTTTTCAAAAAGCCCTAGAGCATTACATGCCATATGTTCCGTATTACACGTAATATTTACCTGCCTCAATTTTCCCTTTAAATTCTGATAATACATTATAATTGCAAAATTTAGCTGGCGAAATGTCATATTTGAATTGGAAGCATCCGTACTGTTACGCACCAATTGTGATTTCTTAAGCGCTGTAGGACCTATCGCAGAGTGATGTTATATTATTGAGGACTCCACTAATTTGCATGCGAGGTCCGACCTTTCCCTTGATAATAACGATTATATAATTACAGGCCACGCTTAAGAATTAGTATAATTTTATGATTTCTATTTTTATTTCAAAGTTTCAGTGCGCGTTTAATTTGTGATCGGATACAAATCAAGTCACTTGAACTGTGTGTGTGTGTGTTTGAGAGAGATATTTTGGATTAAAACACACCATTTTAACAACTGTGAAATACAGATTAACACGCAAAGAAACCGATAATTTTTAAATAATTCAAATTCAAACCCCGGTTTGTATAGCTATTGTGATAGCAGTGCTGCAATAATTGAACAGACTTATGTCCCGATATTATTTCCCGAAATAGTGTAGCTACTATTTGGTTCCTGGCGGAAAAAAACTTTAAACAGGCTATGGAGTTCCCGAAACCACACCTCTCATTGAAAGGCCCGGGGCAAGAAGCTTGGCTTTGCTGGTGGTCCTCTCCTCTAGCTACAGGTAATTAGGAAACTTTGCGCAACAATTCTCATTACCGTACTCCTGAGTAGCGAGCAGTTTTCCTTTGCTCGCTGTCGGTGGTATTTTCATAAGGAGATTACAACTGGATCAGCCTGTCTGATAAATAAATCACTGGTCCTATTCCGAATTAGTTTGGATAAGACGGCTACTAATTGAACGTTTAGGATACGTCATTGGTTCTGTTGACAGCGGACCACTTCAGATGTTGAGCTATTTAGTGGCCTACACGTTCGGGTGTGTGCCGCTTAGAGCCAAATGCAGGTCTAAAGAATAAAGTTTAAATCGTAGTGTTTACATAAAATGGCAGTAACTTGGACTTTGTAACATTGTGGACTATTATGAAGTGGCCAATAAATTGTCATACTGTTTAATTTTTCGGTATAGTAGGCTACCCCATGGCTGAACATTTTCTCTTGTAATGTAGGCCTATAGCCGGTGAAATTAAGTTACATGAGTATGTTCTAATAATTATTCACAACATCATGTGATGACATTCAATTGACATTGTTTGCGTAAACAATCGTGTTAAATTATATCATATAACTGTATGATACGAGTGTATCATTATAACGTGGACTACTGCAAATCTGACAAAGAAAATGCATAGAACATTTACTTATAGGCTATGACAAAATTCAAAAATTTGTCTACTGGAAATATTGATCAGAACTTTGGTAATATTAAAGTTTGGCCTAATATTAAACGTGCAGGTCGGAACATCCTTCAGAAACTGCTTACGAAACCGTGTGACATTGATATCGAGGCATTGAGACAGTTCACACTCTCTGGGGCTAAATGAGCGGTGTTGATGGATAGCAATATATTGCCGATAGGCGATGTGCTGTAATCATTAGCAAGTGAAAGGGAACGCCTGTGGCGAAAATCGCCAACCATAAAACACACGGCGGCACAGTAGCAGTCAGTTTCGACTGTTATTCACGAAACACATGTTAATCCAGGGCTCCCGACAGGTAGCTAGTTAATAACAATTAGCACTGCATCGTGACCGTATTTTAAAATGCGAGGCCTTCTCCGTGTGCGGAGCGCTTGTTTTAAAAAAAGAAATAAGCTCGGTTTTCAATTCATTCAGTTGTCATTAATTCGATGTTTATATTTGAATGTAGGCTACACATATAGACACATTGGACCAACATATAGGGTATCTTCACAGTGGTACAAAGTTGTTGGAATATTATACCCGCCTCTTTCACCACAAGATGGCGGTAATGTATTATTTTCCCCCCACTTACAAGTGTCGTGTTCCATTTTTGAGAATCCCGAAACTTATCGGGTAACATTCAGTCTCCAGTTTCCAGTTTAAATAATGGAGTATGAATCATGCACTCGATGAAACTGAAATTGTTTTTCAATGTCTTTGGAAATGAATATCATATGCATTTTTTAAAAGACTTCAAAGACAAATTATCTCCTAAATTTCAGTCCGGGGTTTGACTATTTGTTTCCAACATATACATCAGGCATTTTAGAAATGCAGGGATTTGGTCCGAGGGATTATGGAGTTTTCTAGATAGTCGCATTGCGTTATGCTCTGGAGTATAACAGAAGGAACTGTCATGATTTCCACGATTTCCAAGGACGCGATTTTACAAAAGGACTGATGAAACTCCTATTTTGCCCTAGAGCTTACGAATAATGTTTTAATGGATACTAAACCATGTGAAGATTAGATTAACGTCGTGCGATAGTCTAAAATTCCACGCTTTTTATTTATAAATTATAATTAAAACTTATAATAATAATGTTTTAAACAGCAGGCTAGATGTTGTACATCGTTCCCTGGCTCTTGCGTGAAATGTCAACGATACCTTGCATCGCAGTTAGGCTTCATATGTGTAGGTTAATTTAAAACTCTTTTGTACTCTCAACTCTGTTTCAAAACTCAGGTTTTGTAGCCTGAGTTTCTTAAACTTTATTGCAATGTTTTCCCGTCTTTTAGCAATTTGCACCCAAGACAACGCTTGTTATCCAACTCTTCCGTTTGGATGGTAGAACGAAAGGCGCACTGTGATTGGTTGGGATAGAGCTCATTGTTATGATGTCAATCCTAATCACATGGCAGGGCCACTATTAACAGCTGAGGTTGGCGGACAAGTTTGCAGAGTTCTGTTCCAGAGCCGAGCGAGATAAAAGCAGAGCTGGCAAGCAGACACAAGCAAGAACTGGGCAAATAACTACCAAAGTGAGACGAAAGAAGAAACTTACAACGCGTATATTCGACTTGGGTACGACTCCTACCTCTCCGTTAAATGTTTTCACTTTTATTTTGATTTTTGTTTGTCTCTGGGATCGCTGAATACTTAAAAGCCGCCTGAATGTATAACATGATGGAAACAGAAATTAAAAGCCCGCACCCGCAGTCCAATACGGGCTCGATGGCGGGCGCCAAAAACAACAACGGTGCCAACGACCAGGACCGAGTGAAGCGCCCCATGAACGCCTTCATGGTGTGGTCCCGGGGCCAGCGGAGAAAGATGGCTCAGGAGAATCCCAAGATGCACAACTCGGAGATCAGCAAGCGCCTGGGCGCGGACTGGAAACTGTTGACGGATGCGGAGAAGCGACCCTTCATCGACGAGGCCAAGCGTCTGCGAGCCATGCACATGAAGGAACATCCGGATTATAAATACCGACCACGCAGAAAGACCAAGCCCTTGCTCAAGAAAGACAAGTACTCTTTGCCCGGAGGACTCTTGGCGCCCGGTGCCAACGCTGTCAACAACGGTGTCTCGGTAGGACAGCGGATGGACAGTTACGCGCACATGAATGGATGGACCAACAGTGCCTACTCTCTTATGCAGGACCAGCTGGGCTACTCGCAGCATCCCAGCATGAACAGCCAGCAGATCCAGCAGATGCACCGCTACGAGATGGCCGGGCTCCAGTACCCCATGATGTCTACTGCCCAGACCTACATGAACGCCGCGTCCACGTATAGCATGTCTCCAGCCTACACGCAGCAGACCACCAGCGCCATGGGCTTGGGTAGCATGGCGTCTGTGTGCAAGACCGAACCGAGCTCACCGCCCCCGGCCATCACATCCCACTCCCAGCGAGCGTGTTTGGGGGACCTGAGGGATATGATAAGCATGTATCTTCCTCCCGGGGGTGACGGCGCGGATCATTCCTCTCTGCAGACGAGTCGGTTACACAGTGTGCACCAGCACTATCAGAGTGCTGGGACTGGCGTAAACGGAACGCTACCCCTCACTCATATTTGAAAAGACAACAAAAAAAAACTTTAAAAAAGTACTTGGGATACTTGAACACTTTGAACTCTTTGCAAAACAACAGAGGTTTCGATCATTCTTATTTTAATAATAATTGCGATTTGTCATCTCCAGTTGTGCTGTCCGTTTGACAAACGTTTAATGACGATATCTCCTGGACTGGGACACACTATTTAGCCCGACGTACTTATTTCAATTGCAATGAGGCTTTTATCTTGAGCATTTAAGCAATCAGTTGATGTAGAAGAATGGGACTTTCTTCAACAAAAAAAAATGCCATCTTATTTTCTGACAACGAAAAAGGGCATGTTGCTTCATCGGGAGGCTGTTCAGTAATCCGAGAGGGAAATACACTCACACGTAAATGTTTACACTTCATTTGTAGAATATCAGTTTTGTGCCGGCATGTTCAACTCTGTGTAGAATTTATGTGTTATTTTCATGAACTAGTTTTAATGAAACGAATGACTGTGCTGGTCGCAAGCGCAAGTTTATTTATAGTAAGTTGTGTCTTATTTTCTTTATGAAGCTTGTGAACCTCATGTCTTGTTGAAATGTTCCTTTTTTCTTTCATGAGTTTTTTTTTCTCTGCGGTATGTTTTGACAGTATCAGGTTAACCCATATCACGGGCGGAGAGATTTATTTAAACTGCCGTTTCTACACAGTTTATGACCATTCTTTATTCTAAAATGATGAATAAATTTGTACAAATATAAGGACTGGTTATTTTACCCACGTGCGCCTTTTGTCCCGCTGTTTTGTTGTGGAGCAGCTGAATCGCGTTCACGTGTTGCCAAACTAAACCCTTTTCCAGAAATGTTCTGCTTGGTGAGAGAAAAAGACAGCTCATTCGGATTGGCAGAAATAATAGCTTTAAAATGAACAAAGCGTCAAATTGAAAAGCAAAATGATTATCTTTGGCGATGTGTCAAATGAAGTGTGAGGAATGGCAATTTGCACACCCTGTGAGTTTTAATCTTGTGTGACTTTGGTATTGGGCGTCATAGGCTTCAATTTTAGAAGAATTATTAAAAACCTTAATGCTGATAAAATATTTAACAAAGGCCTGTTCTGTGATGATTATAGCCTACTGGATATATAGATTCCAACTCACTTTATGATTTAGGCTACTTGCTTAATATCCAAATTTCCGAACTAGCAACCGCATTACAATACGTATGAAAAAGTTTATAGAATAAAACAAATAATAATGGTGCTCTGATTATATTTAAAGCAGTCAGACGAACAAGCCTTTCTCACGTGGAATAAATCTATCCGGTTGTACGTGTCTGCTGGGTTGTTATTATAAACTGGAAAGCGTTTTAGAAACTTACTGTGCGATTGCATTTATCTGCCTACACCCATCCCGGAAAGGCTTTGAAGTTTCGCATTAGAGGTGGTTCTGAGTAAAAGAGCAAATCTAGAATGCAATATTGTAACGGTATGGAAATATTAAGCACGAAACAATGGATGAAGAATTGTTTAGGAAGTGCCTCGTGTATGTGTCCTAATAATAGTTCAAATATATACATATATTTTATTATTATTTTTATCAGTCTTGTGGCGCCTGCCGCATAACTTAAATGAAGCAACGTGATTTGGACGGTATGTTTGATATGGGGGGAGGGAGGTCCTTGAACATATTTGAACGTCTGTGTTAGCATTGTCGGTTTTTATCTCCCTGTTTTATACTAACCGCCATTTTTACAAAATCAAGTTTGACAGAGTAACATTTTTAAAAGGTTTGCCTAATATTTTCACGCCAGTTTAGCCTATGGACCGCTGTTATATAGGTTAATGAATTTCAAACTCAAATTAATAAATACCCTCCGCAAATCCTTTAGGTTCAATCAGTTCTAATGGCTCTGAAAATTATTAACCAAACATATATATTAATATTCACGTGAAAGGCCTATGCAAATTGTGATGCTTGTTTGCTGTCTGCCAGTTATCGATTTACTCAAATTTTACCAAATGGGAAATGTGCGAATTGTACGGTCGCGTAGCGCTGGATTTCGTTGGAACATGTTTTACCTCTGTTATGCATACACAATTCGTAATTTTGGTGGTAGCTGTAGTCGTATAATCTACGAATGCTGTAACCTAAATCATGGATTTGAACTATTCTCGCAATCATGTTTTTTTCTAGTTAAAAACAAATAGATGAACACGGAGCAGAGATGAATAGGTAAAGTTGCAACGATTAAATGGTAAGGTTGGGCAGTTAATTTGATAAACTCATTCCACAAACATTCCACACGCGGAGGTTGTCGGATTTCTGACGCCTGCTCCTGATCTCTGAAAGTTATGTTCAGAGATTACATTACATCGCATTACATTACATTACATTGCAGTAATTCAACAGACGCTTTTGCTATCTTAATGAGGTGCCAACCTGTGTTTATTAAAAAAGCACAACGGTTCAACCCTTTTATCTGTTATTCATTCAGTGTATATTTATTTACTACTTAACACAATTTAAGGTAATGGATGGAAACTTCAGGGCCAAGGGTCACGCCATAACAGCTCTACGTGTGTGTGTGTATATAATATCATATAGTTTATGTCATGTGTAATCTATGTACAAAGCATTTCTGATCAATCATGATGAATGTCAGTTCTCGATGTGTTGATGTGCTTAATCTGTACTGGCGAGGGCAGGAGGCGCTGCAAAGCACCCTGGGATGTATCACCGTGACGGCAGGAGGCTTGGGGGTTTTGGTGGTCCTCCTCTCCTTCCCACACTCTCTTAGCGTTTAACGCACAAAACCCGCCAGGATTATCCCCGTGCGCCTCGCAGGGACGAGATTATCTCAGCCTCCCGGCGCTCACCGACGAGGGTCTTAAGTCATTCCACCGCCCCAGAAGCCACCCGTCTGCCCAAACCGCCCGATGAGCAACTTTCTCATTGCCAAAGAACCTTTGGGTCTGTGGGTCCCTCCATTCCAGAGCGGTTTGTAATGTGTAGCTTAAGGTGGAATTCTTGCACCATTTGTCAGTATTTCCACTTTAAAAATGGTCGGTCAGATGGTAAGTGCTTGACCAGGCAGTGAATTTAGTTGCCATTTTTCATGGTTCCTAATGTGAATTTTTAAAAATAATTATTTTATATTATATCACAGACTCCTCGCCACTGTAAAATAAACGCAGGCGATTTGAAGTTAAGGCTAGCTAGATGGGAGGCATAGCTTACTGGGACTCTCGA
>NC_083762.1:7841024-7863524 GCF_963514075.1 Conger conger | reverse complement strand
TGGCTAAATGTTTTTAAATGAACCGGAGCAGACAGGCTCAGGGTGTGTGTGTGTGTGTGTGTGTTGGGGGAGGGGGTGGGGGGCAGGTTCGGCTCTGCCCAGTGGGGCACGCTGGTGTGGGGCTCAAAGACCTGACAGCAGAATGGGGTGGGGCTAATCTCTCTGAACAGGGGCAGATGTTGTTAACGAGCTCCTCTCTTTTCGTGGGAAAAAGGGGTGAAATCCTCACGGGGTCAGGGTCTTGTGCTGACCCACGGAGACTCCTCCGTCTCTCTGCTTTTTTAACCCCCCGCCCCCCCCCCCCACCCACCACCGCCCCTTCAGCCGACAGGTGGGAGGGGCTGGATTATGAGGAGCATTTATCCAAAAAAAATGTTTTTATGTTTTATCCCTTATTATGGATATTTGGTGTGTCTCATTGGGGGCTGTGAAATCTCCCGGGCAGAGCCAGCAACAGTGTCAGCATGACTGCCCCGTGGTTCAGGCGCCTCTGGTCGATTGCAGTCGTGTTTATGTTACCTCAGTCTTGCTCAACCGCAAAGAATGTTTTAGGTGGGGGATGTTTAAATGTCAACGGTGGTTACCTTGTGGGATTGGCTCAAAGGCTCAGGTGTGAGACACGCATTTCTCATCAATCTACAGGTGAAATAATTCAGTTGAAGTCATAGCAGTGCTGTCAGTTGCAGCAGGTAGACACACACTGTACTGGCTTGTATAGAGAAGATGATGAATAGAGAATGCGGGTTACTATCAGTGTGTAATGGCAATGCATCAGACCAGGTGCTGACAAAAGTCTTCAAAATTAGCTTGGGAGGTGTCGAGCAGCACGTTACATGGGTTAAAATGCGGATTTAAAAACTTTGTGAATATGACGGTCAAATTTTAAAACACCTGCTGAACTTTCTTGGAAAAACCTTCACCAAAATATCTTGCTAAACCACAATCTACAAAAAGAAAAAGTATTTTGCTCTGAATACTGTTGAAAGTTAATTTGTTCTGGATAAGAGTGTCTGCCAAATGCCAATAATGTAATGTAATGTAATGGGTGGGGTTAAAAACACACACACACACACAAACACATACACACACACACACTCACTCATACACACACACACACACACACACACACAAACACTCCATCATCAAAAGTCCAATCTACGTATCAGCTATAAAACCTCATTGTGTAAATCTCTGGCTGTTTCTAAGTAAAATCGTGTTTTTCACTTAAAGCAATTATCAGCTGTGTCTCCATCTGCCCCTTTTAACTTTTGGAGAGTAAACTTATTTTATTTTATTGATTTTTTTTTGGCAGTATGTAATAGCATAGTGTATGCTCCGCTAAAGTACCTGTATATAGTATGACGTTAGGAGACAGTGTGCCAAAACATCTCAGGCCTTAGTCGACTCAGCTGAAGTCAAAGGGATTGGCCAGGATCATCGAGAGCATTTTGCTCAAAGTCATACATACTGTTCATAGTCATAGTCGTGTAACTGTTCATGGACAGCAACTCAAAACGTGACAGCGTTGGGTGGCACATGCACAAAAAAACACTAAATACTAAATAGTTTGATCAGAGATTTGCTGAGAATTTGTCTGAAATGCCATTGCCATTAATCATTTCTTCTGAAAAGGCAGCCATGTTTATTTTATCATACCAAGTGTGTATCCGCAAGGAGCCCTTTGCTGCAGTGTTCGACCATTTAAAAAAATAAATAAATAAATAAAAATAAACTTTGAAAAATGTCTGTCTAATAAATGTGTAAGGACAAAATAATTATTAGATTTTTAAAAATGCTTAACAAGGGCGGCAGAGGAATTGTGTTTGCTTTTAGGAATTTTTTTCGTGTCGTGTGGGAGGATTATTAAATGCAGTACGTGACGCACCGAGAGTTGTAATGGGAACAGGTTTAAGGACACAAGCTTCCAGACAAACCTGTATCGGCAATTATGAAAGATTTCAGTTTTAACATCTGTAATTGTGGGTGAATTAATCTGAGAAGAATCTCGCACACTCCATTAGAAACATTTGAGGACAGTTCTCCTGAGGTAAAACACACTCCCCTGTCCTTTGAAAGAAGGTCATTTTCAGAGGGATGGGGCGCGTACAGATGTGTCGAGAGTTTCAGGCACAGGAGCAGGGGTGGTAACCGTCATAAAGGGCTGTCAGTGGAGTTCATCGCGGTGGGGTGCTGTGTGGTGTCATATGCTCAGTGACAGTGATAGGGTGGTGTTATTGTTCTGGGACTGTAAAGACACAGAGCAGACACTGGGTGGGGTGGGGTGCAGTGGGGGGACGGGGACGGGGGGCGAGACAGAGGTGGATTAAGCCCCTCATCTGGGCCGCGGATATTGATGAGTGTTTGCTGGGAGCCGCGGAGGAGGAGGAGCGGAGGAGGAGCGGAGGAGCCGCGGAGGAGGAGCGGAGGCTGACAGATCCGTGGTGACGGCACCAGGACTCACCCAAACTGCCGCCCCGTGCCGTCACGCACGGCGTCTCCCGAAACGCCAAGCGCGTCAATCACAAGATCGACCCACACCTTCACTCCTGCGCCTCCCTCTCCGGGCCTCAAACGGGTTCAGGGTGTGTGTGTGTGTGTGTGTGTGTGTGTGTGTGTGTGTGTGTGGGTGTGTGTGTTTGTGTGTGTGTGTGTGTGTGTGGGTGTGTGTGGGTGTGTGTGGGTGTGTGTGTTTGTGTGTGTGTGTGTGTGTGTGTGTGTGTGTGTGTGTGGGTGTGTGTGGGTGTGTGTGGGTGTGTGTGTTTGTGTGTGTGTGTGTGTGTGTGTGTGTGTGGGTGTGTGTGTGTGTGTGTGTGTGTTTTTAACACTCTTCGCTCCACAGTTCACCCCACCCATTACATTACATTACATTACATTATTGGCATTTGGCAGACGCTCTTATCCAGAGCGACGTACAGTTGATTAGACTATGCAGGAGACAATCCTCCCCTGGAGCAACGCAGGGTTAAGGGCCTTGCTCAAAGGCCCAACGGCTGTGCGGATATTATTGTGGCTACACTGGGATTAGAGCCATCAACCTTGCAGGTCCTAATCCTTTACCTTAACCACTATGCTACAGGCCGCCCCACCCACCCCCATCCCGGCCAGACTGGGGCAGTTTTTTTTTTTTAAGATAATTTTTAGGCCTTTTTCAGCTTTATTGGACAGTATAGTATAGAGAGACAGGAAGAATGGGAGCGAGAGAGAGGGGAAGACATGCGACAAATGTCGGACGGTCGGATTCGAACCGCCAACGTCGCGGCTCGCAATGAGCATGCAGTCAGTGCTCTACAGGCTGCGCCACCGAGACACCCCAGACTGGGGCAGTCAGTGTCCAGTGTCCTGGGGGGTCAGTGATGCTGAGATGAGGCCGTGTGAGGGGGGCGAGGGGGTTGAGCCATATCTGCGGGCCATTTTCGGGAGGTGTGGGTCACCAGATCTTGTCTCTCACCAGCCCTACGGCCCTCATATGCACCTGAGATTTCACACAGCTACAATCCCATCAACAGCGGGCCCAAGCTGAGTTTATTTGACTATTCGGGGTGTTCTAGCTGCCAACTGTGGTATTTCTACTAGGACACTTCTGATTATTATACAAGGGCGTATTATCTATGTGATCACTCAAGCACTTGGAACCATGCTTCCCTCGAGGGTTTTCAGCGCACTTGTCCCTGGTTCTGATTTGCACTTGTCGCTCTGGATAAGAGCATCTGCTAAATGCCTGTAATGTAACGTAACGCAATGGGTCTACCGCAGTCATACAGCAGCAAATGAGTGATCAGCAAGTGATATCATGGCATGTAACATATACAAGTGCCAATCAGTGGGCTTTCTCATGTGTGACCACAAACATGACATGAATGCACCGGTGGCCAATTACAGGAAATGTTTACTGCCCAGAAAACAGCAGACATTTTAAGATCATAGTGAAACATCACCACTAATTTTAGAAAATGGCATCAGTGGATTAGGGCAGTGGTTTCTGAAAGATTTCAGGCTCTCGGCCATCTCAAAGTCTCAGGGACCGCCACACACTGTAAAGTCAACAACATCATGCATTGTTTATGACTAAAGGTAATTGCTGGGCACTGGTGGCCATATTGCTAGGGACTGGTGCTGGTCCACAGACCGGTGTTTGGGAACCATGGGACTAGACTTATTCACATTTTTGTTCGACCAAGACGGTGGCCCAGTTGTGGACCCTACTCCAGGGAATCCAGGAACGCATTGAAGCAATAAAACAACTTCAATCTTCAGTCAAATGTATACAAAATACACATCTACAGGCACATAAACCCAAAGGTGTAATGCTGGGGTGGGGGGTGGGGGGGTGAGTGTGTTTAAAATGGTTCAGTTCCCTTGAATTCTAAGATTGGCCTGTGGCTAATTCCGGATGGTTCCATAGCAGCAGTGCTTACCTGGCTCCTCCAGTGAGAAAAAGGCCTAATGGCCTTCAGTCACCGGCTCCCCCCCGGTGTATTTTTGATCAGGCTCCGCAACCGGGGTCCCACACAGGCGTGGCAGGACCCACCCGGTGCCATGGAAACCCCGGTGTATGTGGTCGGCCCAGTCCGACAGGCCGTTCTGGCCCGGGACACCCCGCCCGGAGCGTGACGTGCGTGGGCCCCGGGGCAGGGCTGCCGGGGCCGGGAGGGTAAACAGGTTGAGGGGGGCAGGAGGAGACCTGAGATGTGGGGAGAGATGCAGGGCTGCAGATAAGGTGAGCCCTGTCAGCGTCGAGGGCCCGAAGCGCTCGTAGTATTTATTCAATCTTCTTCTAGACAGAGAGACAGGTAGATAGAGTGCTGTATTTATCCCCAGAGGGAAATTCTGGCATTACAGCAGCAGTAGCATCCTTGTCAGTAACACAATATAACTTGTATCAAAAACACACCAGTTGTAGGTAAAAAAACAGAACAGAACAATATATACATACTTTAAAATGATAAGTTAATAGTAACTTCTTGCCTTTGTGTCGTGGAAAGCTCTCCGGAGCCAGAGTTGTAGCTCTTTCTTGTGGGTTTCTACACTGGGGAGCAGAAAGTCCTCACGAGCAGAATGCAGGAAAAAAAATTGCCAGGAAAAATTAATTACGATATTTCACTAATATTCAAATGTGAGCAAGGGGGTAACAAAGGATGGTTGGTGTTTATATACAATCAAAAGTTGCCTCGCAGTCCTGAATTATGTGCCTGTCATTGCGTGTCATTATGTGACTATAATCACGGCGGTTTCTCAAGCGAAGTCTGTTGTCCATTGAATATGTGCACTTTGGACTTCATTTGGAACCACCTCTGTGACCCCTTTCATACCCCCCCCCCCCTACACCCATCCTAAATTTCACACCCTGGGCGCATAACCGTGCCTCCGCTCCGCACATCAACCTGCCCAGGGGGTCCAGCCTTTAGTGCCTAGCTGTGACTCCAATCAGGGCCGATGGCGGCCTTCTTTGTCATGCTAACAGGAACGGGCCCTTGTATCTCATTCAAACCCCCCCACACCTACCCCCTGCTCTCTCTTTCCCTCGCTTTCTCTCACTCTCTCTACCTTTCCCTTTTTCTCCCTCTCTCTCTCTCTCTCTCTCTCTCTCGCTCCCTCTCATTCCTCTCTGGCCCCACTAACCCATCTCTCGCTCTCTTTTCCTCCCCGTTCACTTTCTCTTTCTCCCTCTTCCCCCCATTCTCTTCCCCTCTTTCTCCCCTGTCTCTATCTCTCTCACTCTCCTCTCATCCCTCTCTTTCTCTCATTGTCCTCCTCTCTCTCTGCCCACACTAACCCAGTCTCTCTTTCTCTCCTCCCTCTCTCTTTCTCTCCCCTCTCCCTCTTACCCCCCTCTTGCCCCCCTCCTGCCCCCTTTTACCCCCTTTACCCCCTTCTTACCCCCTCCTGCTCCCGCTTACCTCCCTCCTTACTGTTCTCCTGCCCCCTCCTTCCCCCCCTCCTGCCCCCTCTTACCCCTCCTTACCCCCCTCTTACCCCCTCTTGCCCCCCGCCTTACTCCCCTCCTGCCCCCTCTTACCCCCCTCTTACCCCCCTCTTGCCCCCTCTTTACCCCCCTCTTGCCCCCCTCCTGCCCCCCTCCTTACTCTCCTCCTACCTCCTCCTTACCCCCTCCTGCACCCTCCTGCCCCCCTCTTACCCCCTCCTGCCCCCCTCCTGCCCCCCTCCTGACTCCGGAGGTCAGCTCCGGCGGTCCCTGCCCTGCAGTGGCCATTTCATATTCAAATGCCCTCCGATCAGATCCCCGGCCCCTTTACGGCCGCCGCGCGGGGTCGTGGGGTCGCGCCGGGGATTTAGACGCTAAAGCAGAGGAAGGAGGGGCAGGAAGGGGGCGGGCGAGGGGGGTAATTCAGGGACTGAATGAGCAATAAAACTATTTCCCTTACGGCCCGGGCCGGAGTGCCGGCTTTTCATCCTGCGGAAGAGGAGCCGTGCGGACAATCGAAATGATTTTCTTTATCGCTTAGCGTACTCATACGCTGATATCGGCACTTCGCTCACGGTGAGGCGCATGGTGAAATGGTGGGGGTCTTTAGGACGGAGATTGGGGGTGGAAAAATCCAGCTTCAGAAAGTAAAAGACCACCAGGATTTGGTAATAAGCGCGATTCTTCCGCCAAGAGGTTGAACTAATTAATGAAATCCGTTCACGTGTGGAAGAAAAACACGGCAAGACTTTTTTAACTTTCTGTCTCCTGGACGTTCCGTCTGCACAGAGATGAGGAGTGACCCGTTGTGAGTGACCCTGCGACCCGTCTCTCCCCCCCGTGCGGAGCGTCTGAGGCCCCGGGGGTGTTCTGGGCCCGCTGTCTCCCAGACTGCAGGTGCCCTGATGGGGCAGGTGCAGGTCTCCCCCCGTCCCCGTCACTCACCCCCGTCCCTGTCACTCACGGCTGGCCGCGTCGCAGGTGGCTGATCGTCCCGCAGCGGGAGAGCCTCCGCGTGCCTGCAGGTGTGACCCGGCCCTCTGTCTGCCTCCGGACGTTTAAATACTTCACCTGTAGACCCCCGGGGACAGTATGCCCCCTCATCCCTGCACAATTTCACATTTTAAACATTTATTGACCACAGATACAAATTCATGTAAAAAAGATGAATTTCTGAGGGCTCAGGGAAACTTCATTGGTCAGCTTCATTAGCAAACTGTCAAACTGTAGAAATCATTATTTCATGACCCTTTCTATGTTCAACAGTGCTTAACTCGTTTTGTGAGAGGCGTTTATGAGGACATGAGGTTTATGAGGACATAAACTTTATTTTAGAAAAAGTACATTAATGGCATTTGGCAGACGCTCTTATCCAGAGCGCCGTACCACAAAGTGCAAAGGACCTTTCTCAAGGCTACATTGGCAGTACTCCACTTAGGAATTAGTGTTTAGGAAGCTAGAAACTTAAAGCTAGAAAGCTAAAGCTTAAGAAGGCTAGGCCTGTATTACTCAGAGCTACTTAGAGCAACTTAGAGCAACATCTTACAGGTCTAGCTTTCCAGATGTTACAAACACAAACTGCACTTGGGCCCTGGGGTACACAAGTACTGGACCCCCAGTCTCAGTGTGGGTGTGGGGTCTGTCCTGGCCCCGCTGAGTGTGCTCTGGGGCAAAGCCTGAGGGGCCTACAGGGTATTTTCACCATCCCCCAAAATCACTGATCACCATGGCAACCAGAAAGAGCCTGTCAGCAGTCCACAAAACGAACCATTTTTCACAAAAATAGCAACATGATCAGCCTTTTTCAAATATCATTCTTCCATTTTGTGGATTCTGCCTTGTATGTGAGACAAGGAGATTCTGCAACAGTCATTGACAAATTTACTTTTTATTTGTTTTAGTAAGTACTTTGTTGAAACCAGTAGAATTCCATTTAGCTGGAGGGGATCCTAACAGAATCAAATGTAAGATTTAGTTGCATTTCAATAAATGATTCACATGCACAATGCTTATTTTCTCAGGGGTTTCTTTGAAATGTAAAATTGAAATAATTTTGCTGATGGCACTGAATATGAGTTTTTTATAGATGTGAGGTGTTTGGTAGTGATGTGTTTGAGTCTTACCTGTTTGAGAATTATACATAGGTAAGTAAATGTGTGTGTGTGTGTGTGTGTGTGTGTGTAAGATGCATTTTCAAAAGCTTTCTGAAAGCTGTGAAAAGGAGAATACCTCAAACAGGATATGGAAAAATCACAAAGAACCCTAATTTTTCATTGCCAAATAGTTGATCACTAAACCACATTTTCTAAACAATATCTCAAGGAAATCTTCAGATTCCATTATCAACACAAAACAGTCTTCAACCCTGGGGCCAGGCCTGGTGGAGCACTCTCCTGGCAGGCTTCTTTCACTGCAAAAAGTGTTTTTTATCTGAAGTACCTACTAGCTTGTTTTAAGTTATTGTTTACCTCACATTACCCCATTGGCTAATTTTGAAATTAGTCAAACTATTTAACCCGACTGGCAATATTTTTGTCTTATTTAGCAGCAAAAAAACAAAAACAAAACAGAAATAACATTTATCATCTGAATATAAGACCTAAATACTTGCTGAGACTGACTCATTTCTTGCTTTTATTTCATTTTTGCAGTGTTGATCAGATCTGAATCATAGCTCCTTCTTCTTTTATCTGGAAGGTTCCGCTTCTCAGCCCAGCAGGAGCTCCTCATTGGTCCAGGGGTTTCAACACCCTGATTGACAGGCAGGTCAGAGTTGGGTGCTAATCCGGCTCTGGCATTTCTGTCGTTTGTGTGGGCCCGTCGATCCGCTACCAGCCCCCCTCTGAGGTGGATGAGCTGTGTTGAGAAGAGATGCATGCTGGGACGGTTGCAGGTGCGGTGGGCAGTGGGCGGTGGGCACGGGGGGGGGGGCGGGTGTCGGGCAGGGGTTTAGCGGGGCGCGGGGGTTTAGCGGGGCGCGGCAGGCCTCAGTAAGCACAGCTGCAGTCTCAGCGCCCCTCCCTGCCCGGGGCATTACTGCTACTCTGCTACATCCGGAGAAAGGGCCCTGCCGCTTGGATGCTCAGCGCGGGACAGTGAGCGGAGCGGAGTGGAGTGGGGCAGAGTGGGGCAGAGCGGGGCAGGTTCAGCAGCGTTAGGGAGGTGCCCCCCCCAGGACAGAGAGCTGAGCGGGGCAGGTTCAGCAGCGTCAGGGAGGTGCCCCCTCCAGGACAGAGAGCTGAACAGGGCAGGTTAAGAAGGAGGTGCCCCCTCCAGGACAGAGAGCCGAACAGGGCAGGTTAAGAAGGAGGTGCCCCCTCCAGGACAGAGAGCTGAACAGGGCAGGTTAAGAAGGAGGTGCCCCCTCCAGGACAGAGAGCTGAACAGGGCAGGTTAAGAAGGAGGTGCCCCCTCCAGGACAGAGAGCTGAACAGGGCAGGTTAAGAAGGAGGTGCCCCCTCCAGGACAGAGAGCGGAGCAGGGCAGGTTAAGAAGGAGGTGCCCCCCCCCCAGGACAGAGAGCGGAGCGGGGCAGGTTAAGAAGGAGGTGCCCCCCAGGACAGATAGCGGAGCGGGGCAGGTTAAGAAGGAGGTCCCCCCCCCAGGACAGAGAGCTGAGCGGGGCAGGTTCAGCAGCATCAGGGAGGTGCCCCCCCCCCTACATCCCCCACACTGCCTGTATTTTCTCATGTGCCGCAGGAGAGGAGGGGAGTGGGGGGGGGGGGGGGGGGTCTTTTTGCGGGGGGATGAGGAGCCCCGGGGGGGGGGGGGGGGGGGGGGTCAGTATCCGTGTGTGTGTTCCTCCTTTCTTCTTACGTCCACACTGACCATTCCCACACACACCCACCTCCCCCCCCCCCCCCCCCCCTCCTGCCTCCCCCACCCCTTTGTATAGCCCTGCACCTGCACACTTTCAGTTAGAAGGAGAGTCGGTACATTTCGGGGCGGGGGGGGTGGGGGGGTGTCGGAGTGCATTGTGAATTATTTGTGATTTAAAAAATAAATAAATAAAAATGCCGTTCTTCGGTGAGACAGTGGAGGGGAAACATTGTGGGAAGAATTTCTCGTCTCGCCCTGATTTCATGACTGAGAGATTTCACCGATACCGCCATTCACCCGCGTTATCTGGGCATATTAAGTGACAGACAGCCTGTTTCCGTCGCAGAGCACAGAGCTCCTCAGTGGGCCGCTGTCACCGGGTTTTGGGCTTTGTGAACAGGACTTAATGCACCAGTTACATCTGCTGCGTCTCTGTGCATTACTGTCCAGTCACACGTGGTGTCATGTGGGAAAAGTACATCCCTATTATTAATCCATCACACCAAAAATGATCCCAACTTTAAGAAAGGCGATTCCCAACTTAGATGGAAGCACATGCTGTTGAGTGGAGGGAAATCTTTTTCAAAAACTACCAATGTCAAGATTCAAAGCTAGCATGGGTAGCCCTTGTAAACATACTTTTCTGTTTCCTGGCTGAAAGTTGACTTATTTTATTTCGCTATGTATCAAGTACGAGGGATTTCAGTGCCTTGAAAGACACCTGATTTTGGTTGCCATGACATTCTGTAAGTGCATTGACAGCAAAACAAATTTTTTACAAAAAACAACAAGCGTTCCCTCATAGCAGAAAGATGGTCGTGTATATTCAGGCTTACACACCTTTACGTAACACAGCCCCCCCCCCCCCCCCCCGCCTGGCCTACGCACAATCTTCTGCGAAAAGAAGTTAAAAGAAAGACCCGAAATTACCTGAAATGACTGTCATTTGGCGTGTGAGTTGCTGCTCTGCGATTGGCCGAGAGGGTGCTGCATATTCATTGGTCCCGGGACCGGGCCAGGAGGCCTGCTGGGTAAATGGTGTCGTAATCAGGCCCTGCCGGCTCGGCCTGATCAAATTCGCCACATCCCACGCCCCCCTCCCGCCCCCCCCCCCTCTCCCCCGCCTCATAAGGAGACCCTAATGGGAGAGGGTGCTGAGTTCTTCTTGTGTGTGCAGTTTGGAGGGGGGCGGGGGGTGTAGGGGCAGAGACAGAGGAACGAGGTGGTGGGGTTCGGGGGTGGGGATGGGTGGGTGGGGGGGTGGGGGTGCATACTTTTTGTTCCCACATTTGATTATTCAGGTTGGCTGAACTAAATTCTAAACCCATAAAATTCGTATCCCCTCTGGGAGCCATTTGCATACATTTCAGCCACCCCCCCCCCCCCCCCACACCACCCCCACACCGCCCCCCACCTTCCCAAAACTTCAAACTCCTCTCTTTTTCCCAGAAAGAGAGGCGGCTATGCAGCCAGGCCAGTCTGGGTCTTTAAGATGTCACTGTGGTGTGAAAAATAGGCGTACAAACTGGAACTCTTTGAAACTCCAAACTGCCAAAACCCCTGCCCCCTCACCCACACCCCCTCCCCATCCCATTCTGCACCCCCTCTCCTCCTACCCTCAAACAGAGAGGAGAAACCAGCCTGATGCCCAGTGAAACCATCCTTTTCCCCCCCTTTCCCGTACAGGGTGTGGCCCCAGGGCACCTGGCCATAGTGGACCACACAGTGTATTGGACCCTCAGGGGGTTGACAAACCTGGATAGAGCTCTCCGTGCCACAAGGTTGCCCTTACTGGGCAATTTGCTGCCAGTAAGCAGGGCATACTTTTGCATTGACTGTGCTTGTACTCCTTTAGTTATGTGTTGTATATGGGAAGCTACATACATAACTAAACTTATAACCACCTTGTAAATCTTCTTAAGCGACCCATATACGTATTTGGAGTTAATCTGAACCTTTTTAACCAAAGTTAAAGACTGTGTGCATGAATATCTGGGTGTGTGTGTGTGTGTGTGTGTGTGTGTGCAAACAGGGTGGGAACGGTTGTGTTGACTATGGGGAAGGAATGTGGACATTACTGAATAATGCCAGAGTTAGGTGTTTGTTCCCACTTGTTTACCAATGGCCTCTGGGTCAGGTGACTCTGAGAAGCACCTGTGGCCCGTGATGGGGGGAGTGCACAGGTGTGCTCCGTCGCGGGCGGGTGTGAAACTCCAGGGTCTAACAGGGTTACACAACCCTGCACTCAAGTGTCCATGAAGGAAGTTAGGCACATATTTACCAAATTGCACACAACCAATGTTTTCGCATAGTTTGGAGGGCAAATGAGCCTTCGAATGTGTATAAAAATGCTCAAACAGATGCCGGATTTTGATGAATAACTAAAGAGTGGTGCCAGCCCTTTCCACTTGTCGAGTCAGGCCTTTCATGCTACAGTACGCTGCGTATTCATGCAGCTGCACTGAGGCCAGGTCCACATTGTGCCCGTCATTAAAGACAGAATTTCAGGTGAAGCACCTGGAGGTGGTCAGAAATGTGAAGCCCCAGAAAAACACTGTGCCCACACTTGTTTGCATATTTCTTTCTTGGGATTATTATTTTTTTTACATTACATGTCATTTGGCAGACGCTTTTATCCAAAGCAACTTACAGTTCATTTGGACAAGTAAGCAGTCGACAATCCTCCCCTGGAGAAATGCGGGGTTATTTGTTTACGTATTGATTTATTTCTGCCGAATGACACCCGTTTTGTGACGGGACAGGTCGTGGGGCTGCCGAGAGGAGGTGGGATGATGGCATTTCGGTCACATGCGCTGGGTGTCACCCCCCCCCCCCACACACACACACACACACACACACACACACACACGGTTCCCAGTGTTGAGGCAGAGTGCAGTGTCAGGTGGCTGAACACTGAGCGCCCATTGTGCGTGCTAACCAAAGCGGAATGCCCGAGTGACCAAAGGGGCTGGGCTAGACCAGGGCCCCACAAAGGCAGGGGGAGGAGAGGATGACGGTGGATCAAGCGGGGGAGGGGGGGTTCTGCCTGGGGCTAAAGAGATCCACTCACCCCCCAAAACTCCCGCCCCCCCTCCCTGTCCCCTCCACAGCCTGCCAAAATGCCCACCGGTGCCCAATTTCTCCTCAAACCACAGCAAATCATCTTGCCCAGAATACAGCTCAACATAGCATGATAATAGTATTGTGTGGTATATTTGGGGAAATATAGGAACAGTAGTATGTTTTTTGTCCAATCTGAACATTGATTGTGCTTCGCGCTAGATGCCTGTGCTCGTGTTCCATAGAGTATTAACCGTCTGGGTGAATTTTATTCGTTTGAATGGTTAAATGGTCAAACAATGTCGTGCTCATTCATTAAGCTCGTTAACTACTCAAGTTATGTGCGTAGGTGTTCAGAAAACCCAAAAAAGGAAAACCATTGTACCCTCTAGTATAATGAAATTTAAGCTATGAGTAATTTGACAATGGCTTAATATCCCCAGGTCTCCTAGTCACGTAATGTTCTGTTTTCCGGACTGAAACGGCTGCTCATTTTTGTCCGCTCTTTCGGTGTTAAAAACATATTTTTCGTGACTGTTACCGGGTTACGCGATACGGACAGGACACCGAAGCGGTCCCGAACGAGACCGACCGCGCCGTCTCATGAGAATGGAATGTTCTGGACCTGGTCCATTACGGCTTTCCATCTCGTTGCGCCATGTTTGCTCAAAGCAAATCTAGAGACCGGAGGAGATTTGTCTTGTAATTTTCCAAGTGGTCCGCTTCTCGTTGGGAGTATACCAAGGGTGTACCAGGAGGCCATCTACTGCTCTTATCGAATTAACCCAATTATTTATTAAATCTAATTTATTAGTTTTTATTTAATCGTGAGCTAAGGTTTCCAGCTGCACGTATACTTGGTGATAAAATTTTGCTGTTCTATAACTCTTCAGAAATTTAAGCTCGAATAATTTGGAACAGACTCCAGCTACCGAGTCTTGCATGCACCCCAGGGGTAAATAGACTAGGCCTTAGCAAAACTCTACTGGAGGCCGGAACACATCTCTAATTCCACTTCATGAGACTCCAGCCTGGAGGTCATTGTTATTGAGATGTTGTGCGTGAGATGGCTGTCCTTCAGGTGTTTGGCCATGAAAGTAACCGGACGATGCCCTACAGCCATGGATGTGACCCCAGACCCCCCCCCTCCCCACCCTACAAATTCCACAGACCCCAGTTTCCACTTTGAAATTATCTCTTCCTTCTCCCTCATTCTCCGCTCCCAGAAATCAAGGTGAACTCCGCAGATCAAAGGGACGGTCTTCCCCTGAAACTCAGGGCCACGTGGAACCCCTCTGTCTCGCTCATTTGCCATTTAAAAACCCTGCATTCATACCCCATTACCCAGCCTGTTTATTACCATTGTTGAGTTCCCCCTCCCTCCCTCTCTCTCTCTCTCTCTCTCTCTCTCGTTCTGCCACCAATTGGTTAGGAAGGCCTGCTGAGGGCTTGTTTGTGGTGATAATGGCAGTAGCTTCTAGGCCTCAAGCAGAATTTCACTCACAGGCTGGTAATTTGTAGTCTAGAGGATGTCTTAGGATCGCATGATCTCCAGGGTAGCGCCAACTGTAAGCAGTAAGCACGTTTGACCTGGCTAATCTGAGGATCAACAAAATTACTACATTAAAATTTTGTTATAAATTCATTTTTAAAAATCTGCATCCTGTAACTTGCCGAAGAGTCTTGTCTAGTCTTAGTGCTATCAGACCACCTTTGTAGCTTGCAAACTATTTGGTCCATTAAGTAATTGGCCAAACGTCAATACATCACAGAAAAATGTACGTCCGAAAAATCTCAATGGCCTTCTTCACTGAGCCGGCAGTTGGGATTCATGCCAGGCGAGTGGAAAGTTACGGTGACCTCACAGTATATACGTGTATGTATGTACCTGTATAGAGACGCTGCCCTGTTTCCGCGCCTGCAGTTTACCAGAAAGGCTGAAATGTGATTATGACCTCTGGAAAAGGTTGTGTCCCACGGGCTCCCAGCGGCCCCACTCTCCGCCCATCAGCATCATGGTCCGTCCCGCCGGCACGGGGGCCCTCGCGCCGAAATCACCTCGCAATCAGGACGCACGTGTCCCTCGAACCTGCGACTCTCCAGCTGATTCCTCCCTGATTACGGGGGCCGGAGCCGCAGCGTGCGTGAGGGTGGGGGTATTGTTTTGTCCGCGGCTGAAAGATTGCTCGTTTGTGTGATCACTATTTGACCGGGGGGAGGGAGGGCACCAATCATTGGTTGTGTTTTTTAACTTTGCGTGCGCTAGCTAAAAGGGTTTTGTGCATGCTAAGCTCGCGGAGAATTTCCTGAGAATTTTAAACCGAATACGTGTCTATAACCAAATCCAGTCGTATGAAAGAGGAATACTATTTCTGAATAGTCTCAGTTTTTTTGTTTTTCATTCAAAATGGTCAGTCAGGACACTGAAGATCCACCCTCAACCTCTGTCCTAATCTTAATCCACTCCGGCTTTAGCTGGAGGCAGTGTCGGAGAGGAAGGCAGGAGCAGCACTCCGGCTGTAGCTGGAGGCAGTGCCGGAGAGGAGGGCAGGAGCAGCACTGCGGCTGTAGCTGGAGGCAGTGCCGGAGAGGAGGGCAGGAGCAGCACTGCGGCTGTAGCTGGAGGCAGTGTCAGAGAGGAGGGCAGGAGCAGCACTGCGGCTGTAGCTGGAGGCAGTGTCGGAGAGGAGGGCAGGAGCAGCATTCCGGCTGTAGCTGGAGGCAGTGCCGGAGAGGAGGGCAGGAGCAGCACTGCGGCTGTAGCTGGAGGCAGTGCCGGAGAGGAGGGCAGGAGCAGCACTCTGGCTGTAGCTGGAGGCAGTGCCGGAGAGGAGGGCAGGAGCAGCTGTGGGATGGCACCTGCAGATGTCCCCGGATTTCCTCTCAGCCTCCGTGGAGCTGCTCGGGGGCCCCAGACACCCCACTCGCCCCCAGACAAAGGGCCCTGTCCTCAGCAGCACCTCTCCCCCTGAGGGGCACCATTACTGGTGGCCAGCAGCAATCAGGAAGCGCTCCCCCCGCCCCGTTCTCTCGCCCTCCGCCCCGCTCTCTCGCCCTCCGCCCGGGCCCTCGTTGCTTCCTCCTTTGTGCGGGGGGGGGGGGGGGGGGGGGGTAAACAGGGAGCAGCCCGGCCAGGGGCCTCGTCCTCCCCCTCCCGCCCCTCACGCTGGCCCCCCTGTCCCAGGCCGTAATCAGCGCACGGAGGGCGGTCACACCGACGGCACGCACCCACGCCTTCGCGCGCCAGCGTCAGTTATTTTATTTTATTTATTTATTTATTTTTTTAAAGATATTTTTTAGGCCTTTTTCAGCTTTATTGGACAGTATATAGTATAGAGAGACAGGAAGAATGGGAGCGAGAGAGAGGGGAAGACATGCGACAAATGTCGGACGGTCGGATTCAAACCGCTGACGTCGCGGCTCGCAATGAGTATGCGGTCAGTGCTCTACGGGCTGCGCCACCGAGACACCAAACAAGGTCCAAATGCTTGTCACTGGGGCGATACCCATTAGGGACGTATAATTGTAGCCCGTATGAGCAATATATAATTCATTTCTACCTTTTTTGCTCGGAAAACATACTCATTTGCATTCTCAATGTGAACATTACTGTAATTTCTGGGTACATATGGGAAATCTGGTCCTTGGAAGAATAAAATTGCACCTCCTCTGTCACTTTGTTTCTGAAAGTGTGACTGTATTTGGTTGTAGTCACATGTTCTGTTGAAAAGCCTCAGGGAAAATGTATAACATAACCAACGATTGGAGCAAAACAAATACCATGGCCAATCACAGGTCATGTTACTGGTTTCGCATGTGCTGAAAGGTTTGCACATCCTAAAGGTCAGGCCATAAGTATTTTCACATTTTAAAGACTTCTTGAGTGTTTCAAATAATAGTTTGTCCTCGATCCAGTGCCAGCTGTAGGGTTCTGGCTCAAGATTTTTGGGGGCGAATGGTCAGCATGCAAATTGGGGAGTAGACAGAGGGGGCAACCAACTCTAGACCAGGCGGGGTGAGGGGTGGCAGAAGTAATCGCGATGCCATTCGGTTGCCAGTTGCGTCAAATTGCTGCAGACACATAAACGACAATACCGCACAATTAAAATGTGTTCTGAAACCCCAAAAAAACGAAAGTTTAATTGTGTGGCTCAGCCAGGGATGGTTGTGGCCCTGAACAACACGAGAGTGTTTGTGCCAGCAGCCTGCTCTGCCCAGGTCTGGCGTGTGTTCATATGTATGCGTGTGAGTGCGTGTGCGTTCACCTGCGTGTGTTCTAGCTTCCCTATGTCTGAAGTTCCTCATATAAAGCACACTGCCCCTCACACTGGCTTGTGCTCTGCGTTTCTTTGTCAAACACCGAAACCTGATTTGAAACCTGGCTTGAGAAGGAATTCAACTTATTTCTTATGCAACCGATTGCACTAAATTTGAATATGGTCGATAGAGAGGAAGTGATTGCACTCTGAGAAATAAAGTGACAGTTGAGATACATTTTTGTTCTGCAAGGATCAAATTTCCCGAATGTACCGTGAAAGTATGGTAATGTGCTCTTTCTGTACAAATGAATACTTTCTCCAAAGCAAACGTACAAATTAATTATATATTGCTGGCTAGGGGTATAATTGTATCTGCCTAAAGGGTACCAGACCAGTGACCTTTTTCAGGCACTTTTTGTACCTTTATTTCTGAGAGTGTGCAGTGTGTGTGTGAAAGTGTGTGTGTGTGTGTGTATGTGTGTGAAAGTGTGTGTGAAAGTGTGTGTGTGTGTGTGCCTGTGTGTGTGTGTGTGTGTGTGTGAAAGTGTGTGTGTGTGTGTGTGTGTGTGTGTGTGTGTAATTGGGAGAGTTATGTGAGGCAGAGCGAGGGTGCGGAGTGATTGGGTGAATAGACTGAACGATTGAGTGATTGAGGCCTGTGACTTTGTCCCCTTCCCCGGCCCCCCGCCCCCCCCCCAGCCCCGCGCCCCCCCCTCCCCTCCCCCTCGGCCCTGCTTGAGTTCCGCCCGGAGACAGCCATTGTCTGTGTGGGGCGATGGAATCCCGATGACATCACTGCTGCCCCTGCTCCAGCGCGTTCGGGCCCCTGTCACCGGGGCCTCTGTCTGGCTGCTGTTGATCTGGAACGGGATTTTCGCCCAGACTGACCCGACTCTGGCGTGGAACATCTCTTCTGTCATTTCTGCAGCACACCTGTTAGAACATTAACTTTCAAGCAATAAAAAAAGGTACTTTTCACAATTAATGCTGTGTTTTTTTTCTTTTATCAAAAACAGAAAACACAGCAAGTTATAACCAAAAAAAACCCCCAAAAACAAAGCCAGTTACTGTATATCCAAAAACACAGCTAGTTACAATAAAAAACAAAGCTAGTTATAACAAAAACACAGGTACTTATAACCAGAAAACAAAGCTAGTTTAACCAAAAAGCAAAGCTACTTTTAACCAAACACACAGCTTATGACTGAAAGACAGAGAGTTATAACAAAAAACAAAGCTAGTTATAACAAAAACACAGCTAGTTATAACCAAAAAACAAAGCTAATAATAACCAAATATCACAGCTAGTTATAACTAAAAACATAGCTAGTTATTAACAAATATCACAGCTAGTTATAAACAAAAACAAAGTTAGTTACAATAGAAAACACAGCTAGTTATACTAAAGAAACCACAGCTAGTTATAACCAAAGAAACCCAAAACAAAGCTAGTTATAACCAAAAAACACAGCAAGTTATTACCAAAAATGTCTTTCCAAACTGTTTTGTGAAGGAAAAAACCTGTTTGTTACGAGTAAGTTGACGAAATATAAGCCAGAGTGTGACCCTTTTAGGACAGTGGGTAGCGTTGAGTAATACCTCGTGTGAGAGATTGCCGTGGGGTTGACATCGTTAAGGAAACGGGATGGGAAGACAGTCACGCTGAGACTGAGGGGGGGCTTCCACACCAACGCGCGATTTTTCCCTGGGTTATAAAAAAAAAAGTATCGCCACATTCCATTGAAGTCAGCGGTGTTCACCGTGCAAAAATCCGCCTCAATGCGCGATCGACCAATACTCTTTGCACTCTGTGACACCTCTTGGTGTCAAGGTGCCCAGATACAAACCCCACAGGCTCGCCTTGCAGTGACGGGGCTGCAGGTGGCTGTGGCACGGTGCGGGGGCAGGGGGGGGGGGGTGGTGATGAACGTGTTGTTGCCGGGGGAACGGTGCGGAGTTGGTGAGGCGGTGTGTTTGCGTTGCACGCCTAGTACATGGGACAGAATTTTGGCACGGCTTCAGGTACCGCGAGGCACACGTGAGACGCGGGAGCGTGGCGTGTTCGGTTACCTGCAGACTCTGCCTCCAAAGTGAACTTTGGCCTCAGGTGCACAGTCTGTGCCTTCTCCGCTCCACACCCAAGTCGGGGTGTGGAACCCTCCCATACTTGACTCACCTCTCTCTCTCTCGCAGAAATAAAGCCACAGTGGAGGTACATTTTCATTCTACAAGGATCAAATTTACCCTGAAAGTACAGTTATGTTCTCTCGGGGTAGAAATTAGTACGTTTTCCAAGCAAAAAGGGTACAAATTAATGATATAACGCAGGCTAGGAGTACAATTTTATCTACGTATAGGGTAGCGCCGCAACAACAAGTTTTTGTACCTTCAGACTGCACAAACCCCCCACCCCCACAATGTCCACCCCACCTTGTGTGGTCAGCCTGTTTGAGTGTCAGCCAAGAGAAACTGACTCCAGCTTCAGCACTATCCAGCCCTACCAACCCAGCTCTGCACGTGTCTGGCATTTCAAACAACGCCAAACAGTTCCTCCCTACCTACCAGAACAGTGGTGCTGCAGCAAGACCACAGTTCTGACAAGTGTGAGGTGTTTGGATATGATGCCCCCCCTCCCTCTCTCTCTCTCTCTCTTTTTATCTCTTTCCCTTTCTCTCTCCCCCTCTCTCTCTCCCTCTCTCTTTCTTCCCCCCTCTCTCCCCCTCTTTCTCTCTCTCCCTCTTTCTCTCCCCCTCTTTCTTCCTCTCTCCCTCTCTCTCCCCTCTCTCCCTCCCTCTCTCCCTCTCTTGCTCTCTCCCTCTTTCTCTCCCCTCTTTCTTTCTCTGTCCCCCTTTCTCTCCCCTTCTCTCTGTCTCTCTCTCTTTCTCCCTCTCCCCCTCTCTCTGTCTTTCTCCCTCTCTCTCTCTCCCCCTCTCTCCCTCTCTCCCTCTCTCTCTCTCTCTCTCCCTCTCTCCCTCTCTCTCTCTCTCTCTCTCTCCCTCTCTCTCTCTCTCTCTCTCTTCCTCTCTCTCTCTCTCTCTCTCTCTCTCTCTCACTCACTCTTTCCATGGCTCTTTCATCACAGTCCCCAGGTGGGGCAGACGCTGTGGGTAAACCTGACTTTCAGGTATCCCACATACAGTCTGGGCTGATCTCTCTCACCTGTGCAAACACAGACCCACCGCCTCCCACCCCGCTTTCTACCAGAAAGCCAGACGGAGAGAGAGAGAGAGTGAGAAAAAGGAAAGTCAAGGGGGAGAGAGAGAGAAACTGAGTAAAAAAGAGAGAGTGAGGAGAGACAGAGAGGAGAAAAGACGAGATCGCAACAGGAGAGGGCACAGAGGTCTTGTTCCCGGGCGGGGTGAAATACCATACAGGTGAGCAAGCCTCCCCACCCAGAGCCCCGCCCCCCTCATCAGCGCTGGCACAGGACTGGCATATCTGCCACCCAGTGAGCGATTAGCAGCTGTCACTCAAGCGCAGGCACCACAGACCTCGGGGCGACATGGCTCAGGCAGTAAGAGCAGTCGTCTCATTGGCTCAGGCAGCAAGAGCAGTCGTCTCATTGGCTCAGGCAGTAAGAGCAGTTGTCTCATGGCTCAGGCAGCAAGAGCAGTCGTCTCATTGGCTCAGGCAGTAAGAGCAGTCGTCTCATTGCTCAGGCAGCAAGAGCAGTCGTCTCATTGGCTCAGGCAGTAAGAGCAGTCGTCTCATTGGCTCAGGCAGTAAGAGCAGTCATCTGGCAGTCGGAGGGTTGCCGGTTCAATCCCCCGCCCGGGCTGTGTCGAAGTGTCCCTGAGCAAGACACCTAACCCCCATTTGCTCCTGACGAGCTGGTCGGTGCTTGCATGGCAACCAATCGCCGTTGGTGTGTTAGTGTGTGCATGAATGGGTGAATGAGAAGCATCAATTGTACAGCGCTTTGGATAAAGGCGCTATATAAATGCCAACCATTTACCTTTCACCTCTGTAGGCTGATGATGCTGTGTTGCCCTGGTGGGTACAGCAGTGTGGGATGGGAACTGGGCTCCTGACTCAGGGGTAAGTGGTTTGCTCCCCAGGTGGAGCACTGCCATTTTACCTCAAGGAACACTCAGAAAAAGGAATAGTTGGATTTACTTAAAAAAATTACCGACAGTGGTTGCCTTCAAAATGATGAATTACACTATATGCGACACCAACTGATTAAGTACTTGAGGACAAGCGGTTAATCAGTTGAAGTAATGTAAACTCACCATGTTCCGAACAGTGCGCATTTAATGACGAATAAATTACCTTTAACCGACGAAGCCTTGGTTTCTCCTCGCGTTTTCGTGAAAACGTGACGCGAACGGCATACGCGATCCATTTCAGCATGCAGTGACATGGTGAAAGTGCTCCACTGTGACATTGTGGTGGGGAAGCTATAGGCCTGGCTGAATAACACACCTGTGGAGCACTGCTAGGGGCCTGACCCGTATTGTTATTTTGGTATTGGGCTTAACAATATGATCATTTTCCCTGAGACTGCTTTAAGAACACGGGGACTGACAATTTGGCACACGCGGGCATTTTGCTCCGCGCTTGCTACACGGCAGACCTGGGTGAAATATGTCGTTGCTTGGGATTCAAATATTTTCCTCCGCTTTACTGAGCTCGTCTGGCGCATTGGAAGCCCCACCGCGCCCGGCGCGTCAGGAGCCCGCCCGTGTTGTTCCAGAAGGCCCCGCTGGGCGCGGTCGCTCCAGTCCGCTCGCTTCGTGTCGGGACGTGACCGGCGTGGAAGCCCCGCCGCCTGACATCACCCTCCGCCTCGCCCTGCGGACGCGGCTACACACACACACACACGCCCGATCGCACACACGCACGCAACCCCAGTGCGTACACACACACGCGCCCGATCACACACACACACGCCCAATCACACACACGCACGCAACGCCAGTGCGTACACACACACACACCCAATCACAGACACGCACCCAACGCCAGTGCGCACACACACACACACACGCCCAATCGCACACACACACTCAACACCAGTGCGTACACACATGCGCGTGCCCTATCGCACACGCACACAGGGAGAGCGTACACACGCACTGCACACCGCCTGCCACGCACACCCCTTCAAAACATCCACAGAATACTCATCCTGCTAAGTGATCGAGGAGCGGGATAGAAAACAACAACAGAAAACGGGACACACACACACATACGTACACACACATACAGACACACACACGCACACTTGTTTTTGCAACCCAGTGAGGACAAGTTACTTTTTCTAAACCGGTGGGGACACACACGCACACACACTCAGATAGACACACACACACAAACACTCACACAAAAACTTCCTCCACGACACCCAACACGGTAATGGCCTCTATTTAAAGTGGCTTGACTCACTGCCTCTACGTTTAATTGCACAGGACTTTGAGATTACTGCATGCTCCGAGA
>NC_083762.1:7835699-7840824 GCF_963514075.1 Conger conger | reverse complement strand
TCCCTCTCTCTCTCTCTCTCTCCCTCTCTCCCTCTCTCTCTCTCTCTCTCTCTCTCTCTCCCTCTCTCTCTCTCTCTCTCCCTCTCTCTCTCTCTCTCTCTCTCTCTCTCTCCTCTCTCTCTCTCTCCCTCTCTCCCTCTCTCTCTCTCTCTCTCCTCTCTCCTCTCTCTCTCTCTCTCTCTCTCTCTCTCTCTCTCTCTCTCTCCCTCTCTCTCTCTCTCTCTCTCTCTCTCTCTCTCACTCACTCTTTCCATGGCTCTTTCATCACAGTCCCCAGGTGGGGCAGACGCTGTGGGTAAACCTGACTTTCAGGTATCCTACATACAGTCTGGGCTGATCTCTCTCACCTGTGCAAACACAGACCCACCGCCTCCCACCCCGCTTTCTACCAGAAAGCCAGACGGAGAGAGAGAGAGTGAGAAAAAGGAAAGTCAAGGGGGGAGAGAGAGAGAAACTGAGTAAAAAAGAGAGAGTGAGGAGAGACAGAGAGGAGAAAAGACGAGATCGCAACAGGAGAGGGCACAGAGGTCTTGTTCCGGGCGGGGTGAAATACCATACAGGTGAGCAAGCCTCCCCACCCAGAGCCCCGCCCCCCTCATCAGCGCTGGCACAGGACTGGCATATCTGCCACCAGTGAGCGATTAGCAGCTGTCACTCAAGCGCAGGCACCACAGACCTCGGGGCGACATGGCTCAGGCAGTAAGAGCAGTCGTCTCATTGGCTCAGGCAGTAAGAGCAGTCGTCTCATTGGCTCAGGCAGTAAGAGCAGTCGTCTCATTGGCTCAGGCAGTAAGAGCAGTCGTCTCATTGGCTCAGGCAGCAAGAGCAGTCGTCTCATTGGCTCAGGCAGTAAGAGCAGTCGTCTCATTGGCTCAGGCAGCAAGAGCAGTCGTCTCATTGGCTCAGGCAGTAAGAGCAGTCGTCTCATTGGCTCAGGCAGTAAGAGCAGTCGTCTCATTGCTCAGGCAGTAAGAGCAGTAATCTGGCAGTCAGAGGGTTGCCGGTTCAATCCCCCGCCCGGCTGTGTCGACGTGTCCCTGAGCAAGACACCTAACCCCCATTTGCTCCTGACGAGCTGGTCGGTGCCTTGCATGGCAACCAATCGCCGTTGGTGTGTTTGTGTGTGTATGAATGGGTGAATGAGAAGCATCAATTGTACAGCGCTTTGGATAAAGGCGCTATATAAATGCCAACCATTTACCTTTCACCTCTGTAGGCTGATGATGCTGTGTTGCCCTGGTGGATACAGCAGTGTGGGATGGGAACTGGGCTCCTGACTCAGGGGTAAGTGGTTTGCTCCCCAGGTGGAGCACTGCCATTTTACCTCAAGGAACACTCAGAAAAAGGAATAGTTGGATTTACTTAAAAAAATTACCGACAGTGGTTGCCTTCAAAATGATGAATTACACTATATGCGACACCAACTGATTAAGTACTTGAGGACAAGCGGTTAATCAGTTGAAGTAATGTAAACTCACCATGTTCCGAACAGTGCGCATTTAATGACGAATAAATTACCTTTAACCGACGAAGCCTTGGTTTCTCCTCGCGTTTTCGTGAAAACGTGATGCGAACGGCATACGCGATCCATTTCGGCATGCAGTGACATGGTGAAAGTGCTCCACTGTGACATTGTGGTGGGGAAGCTATAGGCCTGGCTGAATAACACACCTGTGGAGCACTGCTAGGGGCCTGACCCGTATTGTTATTTTGGTATTGGGCTTAACAATATGATCATTTTTCCTGAGACTGCTTTAAGAACACGGGGACTGACAATTTGGCACACGCGGGCATTTTGCTCCGCGCTTGCTACACGGCAGACCTGGGTGAAATATGTCGTTGCTTGGGATTCAAATATTTTTCTACGCATTGGAAGCCCCACCGCGCCCGGCGCGTCTGAGGCCCGCCCGTGTTGTTCCAGAAGGCCCCGCTGGGCGCGGTCGCTCCAGTCCGCTCGCTTCGTGTCGGGACGTGACCGGCGTGGAAGCCCCGCCGCCTGACATCACCCCTCCGCCTCGCCCTGCGGACGCGGCTACACACACACACACACACGCCCCGATCGCACACACGCACGCAACGCCAGTGCGTACACACACACGCGCCTAATCACACACACGCACACAACACCAGTGCGTACACATACACGCCCCAATCACACACACGCACACAACACCAGTGCGTACACACACACACGCCCAATCACACACACGCACACAGGGAGAGCGTACACACGCACTGCACACCGCCTGCCACGCACACCCCTTCAAAACATCCACAGAATACTCATCATGCTGAGTGATCGAGGAGCGGGATAGAAAACAACAACAGAAAACGGGACACACACACACATACGTACACACACATACAGACAGACACACGCACACTTGTTTTTGCAACCCAGTGAGGACACGTTACTTTTTCTAAACGGTGGGGACACACACGCACACACACTCAGATAGACACACACACACAAACACTCACACAAAAACTTCCTCCACGACACCCAACACGGTAATGGCCTCTATTTAAAGTGGCTTGACTCACTGCCTCTACGTTTAATTGCACAGGACTTTGAGATTACTGCATGCTCCGAGATGGCAGGGTAATTGCATGTTGCTCACCTGTCCTGTGTGTAATCCCATCCCGAGAACATGGGGCCCTTGTTCGGGGCTGTTTGGTGCCACTCAAGTGGAGGAAGCCCAGTAATTTACCTCTCATTGTTCACCCACATCTGCTGCCGGCCCACAGACTCACAGGTGAGCAGGAACCTGGCTGAGGCGGGGTGAGCCACTTTGAGAAGGGACCCCTGTAGGGGGGCGGCCTGCAGCGTAGTGGTTAAGGTAAATGACTGGGACCCGCAAGGTCGGGGGTTCGATCCCCGGTGTAGCCACAACACACAGCCGTTGGACCCTAGAGCAAGGCCCTTAACCCTGCATTGCTCCAGGGGAGGATTGTCTAATCTGTATAAGAGTATCTGCCAAATGTCATTAATGAGAGACCTCACACACCTTTCATCTATAGAGAAAAGAAAGGGTGCAGAGCAGGGAGAACGCAGCCTATTCTGCCCATGCTGTATCAAAACACCAAATAATGTGGCGTTTTATCACTGCTGCTCAAATAACTTGCGTTCTCTCTATTTTAGGTCACTGTCGATCAGTGGTAACCAACCCTGTTCCTGGAGATCTACCATCTTGTAGGTTTTCATCTCAACCCTAATTTAGCCCACCTGACTCTATATAATTCAGAGCTCAATAAAATCTCTACCTTTTGAACGAGGTGTACTTAGTTTAGGCTCGTGTGAAAACCCACGAGATGAAGGATCTCCAGACACAGGGTTGGTTACCACGGCTGTAGATCAACAAATCTGCTAAATTAGCATAATGCAATTTACTGTGACTGATGTATCACAATGACTTGTCCTGATGTTGCGTTTTGTCTTTCTGCGGGACCTGGTGTTTAACATTGGGTATTTATTAATTCACCCTGTTTGCGATCCCTCTCCGCTAAGCTTCAAGGTGTAATCTGAGATCTCTGAGGTGAGAGCAAACACTAAGGCTGGCCAGTCCAGAGCACGTGTGGGGTTTGTTTTGGTCCGTTTGGAGATTCCAGAAACTTCCCCCAGCTGGGACAGATCGGTATTTTAATGTCACACCTATCCCTGTGTGTTTGTGTGCGTGTGTGTGCATACTGTATGTGTCTGTGGACTGTATGGTGCCTATGTGTAGTATGTGCTTGGGTAGTGTGTGAGTGGAATATGTGTACTTGTATGGTGTGTGTTTTCGTATGCATGTGTGTGTGTGTGTGTGTGTATATGCACTTGTGTATAGTGTGTGTTTATGTACAGTACATGGTGTTCATATCTGTGTGTAAACTATATGTATGGGGCATTTGCCTGTGTGGGGTGTATGTGAACATGTGTATAGTGTATTGTGCGTTTTTTATGTACATGGTGTCTATATCTGACCGTGTGTATGGGATATTTGTATGTGTGTGTGTGGAGTCTATGTGAACATGTGTATAGTGCGTGTTTATGTACATGGTGTTTATATCTGACTGTATGTATGGGGCATTTGTGTGTGTGTGTGTGGAGTCTATGTGAACATGTGTATAGTGTGTGTTTATGTACATGGTGTTTATATCTGACTGTATGTATGGGGCATTTGTGTGTGTGGAGTCTATGTGAACATGTGTATAGTGCGTGTTTATGTACATGGTGTTTATATCTGACTGTATGTATGGGGCATTTGTGTGTTTATGTGGTCAGTGTGGCCTCCTGGTTCTTCCTGTGAACCCACAGCCTGTGGTGTGCTTCAGGGAGCCAGTCCCTCCCCATGATGTCACTGCCGCCCCGGGCGGTATTTGTGGGCCACAGGGCCCCCCTGAGCCTGTGGTTCTGGTCCAGGCGTGTGACTCACGGGTGATTTGCGGCATGTTCTGGTTTGGCCCGCTACAGAGTGGATTCGTGGTCCATTGAACCGTTAGTCTGTGTCATTGACTGTTTGGACGCTGGGTCGGCCTTATCATGACGGGTCGGAGTGTCATGGTCATCTCATGCCTGCTCTGTCACACTCTACTAGAAAATGCGTTCATTTCAAAGGCAGGCCAATATTATCTGTCAACTGCTGAAATATGCAGACAGAAGAAAGAATGTGTGCGATGGGGCACGTGCGCTCGTTTTGGCCTTGTGTTTGTAAGTTTGTTTGTCCAAGGAGTGATAGTTTACTTTTGCTTTCAATGGTTATCGGAGTAAAACCTAACCACTCATTCCTCTATCTCTTAAGTCCTCCCTATCTGTTTGCCCAAATGATTGTCTTTCAATTCACCTTCTCACGGTAAACAAAGCTTTCCCCCCCTCCGCAGGGTCTTAAATTGCCCACCGAACTCTCAAACTCTTGGAAGACCGCTGCCATCAACGCCAGCCTCAAGTTGCGCGACAGTGGCTCTCTGGCGCCTACCTGTGGAACATAGAGGTACTGCAAGGAGCAAATGTCTACAGCCGCGAAAGGTTTCCATTCATGTTGCTAGACATTTAAAAGTTTTGCAAAAGGACTTAAAAAGCTTTACATGTAAAGCAAGGCTTTTATAGAAAGTCTTTTAAGTAAAGATTTTATTGCTGAGTATGACC